>NC_031000.1:708726-763506 GCF_000149955.1 Fusarium oxysporum f. sp. lycopersici 4287
GAACGATTTGAATAAGCACCTGAGCCAAATACAGCGAGACTATCTGGCCATAGTACTAGGGGCATCAATAACTGACAAAGGGTACGACAAGATCTACAGAAAGATTGTGAATAAAAACTGATATTTTTTTCGGTAGCTGCCTCCCTGCTTCTGCGTTGATTAAGTTTGGTGGCGGTAGCGGCGATGAGGACGCATTGCCCCAAACTGTTTTTTGGGGCTGCAAAGAAACGAAGGGTTCAATCGAAACTATCGAGACACGAGAGCCAGATGATTTAATAGGCGAGTGGGTTGCTATAGACATCATTGGAGGCTTCAGCTTTATCACCGCAGTTATGTCCATCGATGAACACGACATGTGGGTATATGCCGTGGACGGCTCCTACGTTGAGCCACAAAAGGTCCAAGCAATAACTGTGTCCAATGGCGACCGGTATTCGGTATTCGTAAATACGAAAAACGCTGGAAAATTCAAGATTCGCTGCAGCTCAGTCAACATAGCCCCAATCCTCGTGGGACACGCAATACTCTCAGTCGGTAGCAAGAACAGCACCACCGTCTCTACTCCTTTCATCGATATAGCCGGGAGGCCTACCTCTCCAGAAGTCAAATACTTTGACCAAGCTATTGCACATCCATTTCCGCCTGAGTTTGTTGCTGCCAAAGCTGACGCTTTCTTTCCGCTCAGCATGCAGGTGGACGGTGCTTCTTACCTTTGGGCTATGAACCACACGCGGCTAATGCCCACGGATATTGATGCAGCCGTGGAGCCTGTACTCTTCGCGCCAGCTGTTGATAAACAGAACAATGTTACTATCACCACCAAACTCAATACTTGGGTGGACCTTTTGTTTTTTACTGGCAGTGAGCCTATGCCTCCACACCCGATTCACAAGCATGGGAACAAGATGTTCCAAATTGGGTCCGGGGTGGGCCACTTCAAATGGAACTCGACCGAAGAGGCTCTCAAGGATATACCGGAGAATTTCAACCTGGTTAACCCCCCCAAAAGGGATGGTTTTGCGTCGCTAACCGCGTTCGGTAATGTGACTTGGGTGGTCGTAAGATATCATGTCACGAACCCTGGGGCTTGGCTACTGCATTGCCATATTGACAATCATCTTCAAGGCGGAATGATGATGATTATCCAGGATGGAGTTGACCACTGGCCTCGGGTTCCAGACTATTACCTTTCTTATGGCCAACACGAGTGAAATATGCATACAAGCATGGATATTTGGAGCATAGGACGCCGGCGGTAGTCCTCAGGTCAGCTCTATAAGTCATTTCTCTAAGATACAGAACAGACGTCTTAACTTTTAATGGTATATATCTCCGAACATGTATTTTTATTCCACAAAATGAACAGCCCAACCTTGCTAAATCCATTATGGATGTTATTGGCGTTGTAACCCTGTAGGCCAAAACCGTTCTCCGCCTTCATGCAATTTACATCATAACCTGCTTATGTACCCTGCACGCTAGTTTCAAAAGTACGACCACGGATATCTTATCTAGTCGGGCAGGTACTTAGGATACTTTATAAATTCGGCTCTTCTCTTTTTCCTCTACCATTAATTCACAGTTATTCTCCTCGTCCTTCAACCCAGTAGTATCCACCTATTCCAATATCAGCTCCAACTCCCATAATGCGCTTCAATGTTCTCGCCCTTCTTGCTTGCATTGCTATCGCGGCACCTGCGCCCCAAGATCAATGCCCTGCTAATGCTCCCGCTGGTACTGTCTGTTGTTACGACAACGTGGTAGGTAGCTTCAGGTCCTCAATCCGACGATACTGCTTACTGACGGCCACCCCCACTAGATTGGAAAATGTCACGGCCCTGGACAGATTTACAATATTTGCGAATGAGCTTAGAGAGCCTGAAATGTTCCGAAGGCCTGTATTTAGCGTCTATGCGCGACTTAGCTCTCAAACAAACCATGATGTTTCGAGCATGACAATAGACCTTAATTATGCCACAAGCACATGTAACTAAATGCAAAATCCATTGTGGAGGCCCAATATGGTCAGAGTATAATGCTTGTGCTTTGCCGTTTTTCTTTTTTCAATATCGACTACCGAGATATCTCCATAGCCTCTGGTCACAGCCCTCAGCTCGCAGGGTGTTCTTTTCAGGAGCGATCACCGGTGGGTTTGCTTGCCACAGCAATCAACCCCACCCTACCATTCTTCTCTTCTCGTACAGCGTCTTAATCTCCTTTCGGTAACCGCGCGCTGAGCTTAGTCACATTCGGAGGTCAGCTGTAAAACAAATGGCAGGTGACCATGCAACCGGACTAATTTTCCAATTTCGGAAGCCGGGCTTTATTTGACCTGTAAAGAGTTTGGCATCAAGAAAGTCCCGCTTACAAGACAGCACAGGTATTTCTCGGCGCTTTACGGTGTGTTTAAGTCAGATAGACACCACAAATATATAAGGAAGACGATGGACATCTTTTTTCATAGATAACTTATCTTATGCCGCCTGTGAGACAAATCTTTAACAGAGCGAAGTGCATACTTTTTGATTAGTGTTAATCTAACCCCTATCAGCAGGCTGTTTATCAACTGGCTTTAGCTGTCTGTTTGTTCTGTAACAGGTGGGATGAAGCCATGTCACCAGATAGTGAAGGATGCGAAACCAATTCGAAGTCTTCCAAGCCGTTGGCTTGTGTTCAGTGTCGTCGTCGCAGAGTCAAATGTGACCACAGTACTCCGTGCGCCAGATGTCTCAAGGCCTGTTGTATTTGCCAAATGTAGCCACTCTCATCTGTTCTCGAGTTCTTATATTATTGTAGGCCAGTCTGAACTGTACACCCTCTATCCCAGCCCCAAGTCGAAGACGCTTGCAGGCCAGAGAGGGTCTCTTAGAGCGTGTCAACTATTGTGAAGGACTTCTCACCCATTTCGTCACCCATGCATCGCCATCCATCTCGAAAATGAGACCCAGACAATATTCCCAACCTCTTGTCACCCAGAATCGAACAAGATTACATTCAGTGATGTCGACAGCGCTGCAATCAGCTGAGAAGTTATTGATGGACAACATTGAAAAGGCCAATGGCCGCATCCACCTCTCGAATAGCAACCTCTCGTATGATGATTCAGTAAGTAGTGTGGACCATCGCAAGTACATTGCTCTGACAGTTGACATTAGCTTAAAGCCATGGGGCCTGCCATCCATACCGAGGGAGTCCAAGAGTCGCAGGCTCCAGATCACGCGAGCCCTTTCCATGAGGACAATACTCCATTTCTCCTATCCCATGTTGGTGCGTCGTATTCTATCGGAACCTGTCGACCTAGTCCTGTACACATATTCAGGCTATGGCAGATCTACTTGGACCGCGTCAATCCTTTGACCAAGATTGTCCACATCCCTACACTTCAGCCTTATGTCACAGAGGCTGCAGTTGACCAGGATCGCATTCCTCAGAATTACCAGTGCCTCCTCTGCGCTATATCACTTATGGCTGCTATAACACTAGATGAGCGGGAATGTCAAGAACTAGTGGGTATGCTTCGTGGCATCCTAGTACAAGAATTGATGGCGCGCACAAGGCATGCGTTACTTCAGTTTAATTTATTCGAGAATAACGACATGGCAATTCTTCAAGCTCTCGTCCTCTTTCTAGTAAGGCATCGCTCCGTACCTGGATTATGTTCTTCAAATTGACTAGACATTTGTAGATATCGCTCGATGCACATGGCGACAAACAGAAAGCCCGAATGTTCAGTCATGCTGTCCTGTTTATTGCGATTAACATGGGCTATCACCAAGACGGCGAGCTTTTCAATCTTACTCCGTTCGAAACTGAGATGCGGAGGCGCATTTGGTGGCAAATACTTCTACAAGACGCCAATGTGACCGGCATGAGCCAAAATATATTCCAGGGCAATTTCAGTACCAAACAGCCTCAAAATTTCAATGACGTTAATCTGTTTCCGGGCTCTACAAGGCCAATCGAGCCGCGTGATGAACCAACTGAGATGGGCTTCGTCCTCATCATCAACCGGGTGATGAGATTTGTGATGGATTCAAGACGAGCTGTTACGAACAACGATAAGTTCCCCATGATTCAGAGATTCCTGAAGCTAGACCAAGGGCTTCAAGAAATGGAGAGAAGATATATCAAGGCTTCGGCTGGCGGTGTTCACGAACTAGCATTGGCATTCCGATCAATTGTCTCAACGAATATTCTCAACATCCTCGATCTATCAAAGGAGCGACATGAGCAAGGCGACGTTATCTTCAAAGCCGAGTACACCACATCCCAAGATACTTTCGTAGAAAGCGACCGTGTCGGATATGTCTACACGTGCATGGACAAGTATCACTTTACCTGGTTTGCTCGGCAACATTTTCAGCGCCATGTCCTTGTCAGTCTAGGTTCTCATGTACATTGAAAGTCGACAGAGCTCGTTTCTGAATATAGTTAAGCTGTCGTCAAAGACCGATACGATCGGCAATCTAGGCTACTGAGTTGAAGCTGCGTCTCTGATATTGATCGGCCTTTAAATCCTTTGAGGTGT
Source organism: Fusarium oxysporum f. sp. lycopersici 4287 (assembly GCF_000149955.1). NCBI lineage: Eukaryota > Fungi > Ascomycota > Sordariomycetes > Hypocreales > Nectriaceae > Fusarium > Fusarium oxysporum. The sequence goes on from NC_031000.1 coordinate 713,255, forward strand.
GAGAATAGATGGCCGATTTATGGATCATTCTACCAAGATACGAATATACGTCGCGAGGTTAAAAGTCATCATCAGCACAGGTTGTAAGCCATTTTGGGAATCAAGATGTAATGCCTTCACAAATAGCGGCATTCTGTTACGATGAAGATTATTTTTTATGGCGTAAAAGTGCTGCCCTAGATCCCATTTTACAAAAAGACGAGGGTGCGTCTTCGCCTCTGTGTCAATCATTGTTGATAAGGATACCTTCCATTTGATAACACGGAAGAAATGAAGTGGTGTATAGCCCGAGAATACACAGCTGTTATTCGGCTTTATTACTAAGCCTGCCTACGTTTCCTGATCATTTACAAAGATTGATAATGCTCAGCGGCATTCGCCACAGGAAAAGTCGCTCCAGTCCACAAAAAAGCTGACGAAAGCGCTTCTGTCCCTGTATAGTAGTGACATAATAAGCGGCAATGACAATAACTCAGACACCATCCACTCATCCCATTGTCGACACAAACAAGAGTCGGGATTTGCAACAAGAAGAGTACTGGAACAGACTTTGGGACGTCGGTATCGTTGATTTTCTGCCGATCGGATAGCATGAATGGAGGAGGCCACGCATTTAAATGCCTTACACAGAAAGAAAGGCTTCTCGTTCAACTCCTGAACGCCTCAAAATATAAGCATTTCTTGTGTTCATAAGCTTTTTCCACCCTCGGTTGATTCTTTGCACTAACTAATATTAGAGATCTGGGTGCGATCAGCGAAAGCTGACTTGATTTATGTACCGATATTTTCTTGATCTACTTATTATTGTTACTTCGTACTGGGCCCTAGATTTTCCGTCGACGTTTAAAATGCCAGCTACTTTACCCTTCTTGTGAGGAAATCGTTCCTGTTGCTTTACCTAACGAAAAATCATTTATTGGCTATACGTATCCTCGTACTGCGGTGAGTATATAGCAGAAGCCATTCCATGATGTGTGTTCCAAATTCCATAGTCTACAACCAGGAATGTATGAAGTCCGACGCAGCAAACTCGCAGGGGGGTAGATACCTAGACAGAATAGGAGAACATGATCATGTGTTAAAGATATGTATGATCTCTGTACTGTAATGGGATCATCCAAATCTACGTATTTAAATCTACCGAATCTCATCAGTGGTGACAAGATCCCAGAACTGAGAGAACGGCACGGTGACGAAATGCTTCTATAGTGAGGTAGCTACACTAGGTATTCGCATAACAGCACAAACGTCGCCATCGTCCTCGTAGGAGAAAAGTCTAGATGAAGCACTGATAGACAGACTGCTCGCCGCGTACAAGGACTTGAAGGAGATCTGATTTTAATTATAGTCCTAATGCCCCCTTTTAAAAGATTCTCTGCTGTTTGTTACATACTACAATCTGTATCGAAATGATTTATTTTCCCGATCCGTCAAGTCTTCCAACCCATGAAGTAACTCAGGTGGACCGTGGAGGCTGTCGCGTCTGTTATTCTCTCGGTCAAGTGCCCATCGGAGCGCGATAGCAGCGAAGACACAAACCGCAAAGCAAATCATGATTCCCGTGAATGATTCGTCGTAACGTGGTGCGAATTTTCTAAGAAGGTCAGCAGACGTAGGTCAGATGCGGTCTTCTAGTGGTCTACTTACGCGTCAAACATGAGAGGGCCTATGATGTTCCCAAGAGAATAGCCTATGAACGTCCCAGCAGCATATACAGCTTTCTTGGTGTGTCCAGCAACGTTGGAAGTGCCTAATCCAATGCACTGAACCCATGCGGAAGAGAAGAAGTTGATGAGGTAGAAGCCAACAATTCGCCCTGCTCTGTTGGAATCTGGCAATTGCCAGATCAACGAACAGCCCAAGATAACAGGAACACATGCCCCTATGATAATGTAAAGCCTAGAGTTAGGAACCTTCCTGCCAATATAACCTGAACTGAGGATACAGATAAAGGCCAGGGCGCCAATGGGGAGATTGAGCAATAGTGATGTAAAAACGTCGAAACCCATATCCTTGAACACGATAGTCCCGAAAGTCGTCACAGCGCCGGAACCGGTGCAGGAAACAATAGACAAGACAATTATACCCCACATTCTATAGTCCAACAAGGCTTCTCGAAATTGATAGGGTTTGAAATTCTTATCTTCAGCCCCAGCGTTGTTCCATCGAACTCGCTCCAGTAGAAGGCGGCGCTCAGCTTCCGTGAACCCCTTGGCGTTCTGAGGGCTATCGGGGAATAACCACCACAGAGCGATCCCCCAGGCCAGGGTGGCGAGACCGGCAATGATATACATCCATTGCCAAGAGTTGAGAGCACCTCCCTTGATATGGCCAAGTCCGTAATTGATAAGGGGCGAGATTAGGAGAGACCCACCGCTGCAGGAATACCACCAACTGGATCGCGATACCTGTTCCGAGTGGGTATACCAGAGGCCTACGACGAGCATAAAGATGGGAGAAACACCTGCCTCGACGAGACCAAGCATGAAGCGGTTGACGAGTAGGCCTGAATATGAAGTGCAGGCAGGCGTACAGAGGATGACGAACGACCATAAGATGCAGATGGCTGTGCAAACTATTCGGATCGGATATCGTTGGGCGAGGAACGAGATAGGATAAGTGCCCGCAATATATCCAAAATAGAAGATCAGAGAGACCCAAGAATATTTGAGGCCGGTCGCGAGCTTGAGATCCTCCCGTAGGCCGAAGATGGCGGCTTGGCTGAGGATGGCCTTGTCGTAGTATTGTAGGGCATAAGTGAAGCAGAGCTTACAACGTCAGGTTCAATTTGTGACAGGAAAGCGGATATGACCTACCACAGGCATCAACTTTCGATCGATCTTTCGAAGCAACTTTCTGTCCGTCTCTTCATCGAGTTCTGCGCTGCTTCCCATCACTGAGCTGGGAACCCTCTCGAGATCAACAGCGGATGGTTTCCCACCAACACTGGTGTTTGAGGTCGTCTCGTCCTTCTGATCTGTCATAGTCGTGATCGCAGTCACTAAGGAAGATGGGTTGAATGAGGGTCAAAACAGAAGTTTGAGAACAGGAAATGTGATGAAGTGAGAATTTGGCTAGAATTATTGTCAAGATCAAGTCAAGCAAAAGGGGGCAGGAGCCGCGGGTTAATATAATCAAGAGTGTAGATATCTAGGGTCCAGCGGCCCCAGATTTTCTACCCCATATTTCGCTATGGTGATTCGGATTTGCAGCTTGGATTGGGCCATTACCCCGCGTAGCCACAAGACGTGTCAGTTTACATTAGTCCTGATTAATGGGAAGTGAGAGCTGGAATGAATGCCAAGGTGGCACAGCACTCGACCGGCACCGTACTACCCGAAACCGAGCCGATCGGATATTTGACGGATTAGCCACTTATGGAATATCCGAGACCCCCTTCTGCCGATGGCCTTGGTCTCGAACTTTCCTTGACCAGAGCTAAGCCTATCACCAGCCAGTCTTTCCTGGCAACAGCTATTTGTCTTTTTGAAGCAAAGCCGCAAAAGAGCATTTTCATTTTCACTATTGGGTTCTTCTTTTACCATTATTGCCTATCGCAGTATTTGATTAAAGTGTATAAGTCTAGAAACTATTCTGTTGTTGAGGTTGAAGGCAGTGAGGCCATTGAAGATCTTTGCAATCGTGTACCGACTAAAATGGTTAGGCACGAGAAGTCTCAGTACTAGCGTCCCATGAATTTCTTTTCGTTCTTGCCTGAGCTGTTACCTCCGCCGAGTCTGCATTTGGGTGGGGAGAAAGCGGTGGGTCACACATCTTGGCCAGCATAGTCTACATGTCGAACTCCACATGGTTACGCCTGCAAGAGTGTAAAACATGTTCGTTAGGACTCCGTAAAAAGTAGCTCGCCAGCTGTCCACAAAGCCTTTTTGTCTCAGTGAGCCCTCCTGTGTTGGTGGTCAATCAGCCAGTAGAAAACTAGCCCGAAGTTAGCCCCCGTGGACCACGGCCTCGCTCTTGATACGTATCGCTACACTGCGTGGGTTATGATGACTCGGATATTCTGAGCTCGATTTAGCGCCTTATCATACGCAACATGATCTACCCCGCAATCTTGACTGCGATCTAGCGCCTTGTCGAGATGAATTATCCATCGTCATCCTTACAATTGGTTTGGTTCGCATGCAGGCTAACACATATCACTGTTTTGACGAGAATACCCTAACCATGGGCCTGGGTAAGAACGCTTCAAAAGCGCATGGAGTACAAAATATCCGGATATCGTGTATTCCGAGCGACGACGGTTGAGATTGAGCTTTGATTGTTGAGCGCCTCTCCTGTTATATAAAGGTTCTTGTCGCAAGGTCATCAGTCGAACAATCATTCATTCCCTGCCTACCTGTCAGCTTGAACTCATTCTAGCTTGCCCTCCTCTATTATCATATATCATTAAATCACTTGAAGCGTTGTATCCGCAATGAAGCTTCTTAATCTCCTGACACTTGCTCTTCTTGGCAATCTCTCTCAGGCGAGAACGGTCGACAAACGAGCCACTTTGACGCAGGTCACCAATTTTGGCAACAATCCCGGCAGTCTTAACATGTATATCTACGTTCCGGCCAAAATCGCCACCCAACCCGGCGTCGTTTTTACGCTCCACGGCGCTTCCGGTAACGCCCAGCAGCAGTTTACATCTACGCCTTATGCGACACTGGCCGAGCAGTACGGCTTTATTGCCGTCTATCCAGAGTCCCCCCAAGGCGCCTGGGATGCGACCTCGAGCAAATCACTTTTGCATAACGGCGGTGGCGCAAGCCAATCGATTGCTAGCATGGCTGCCTACGTGATCAGCACATACAAAGCAAGCTCGAGCAAAGTATTCGTCTCTGGAGTGTCTTCTGGCGGAACAATGGCGGTAAGTTTGTCGTCTTGGGTATGGGATATCGTGAGGCCTCTGACAATGCGAGTGATAGTTTACCCTTGCAGGAGCCTACCCTGACGTCTTCAAGAGCGCCATCGTCTATTCTGCTGCTTCCACGGCGAACATCAAGAACCAGTATCCAGGATATACTGGCACTTACCCGAGTATTCAACTCTATCTAGGCTCTGCGGACACCATTATTGGTACATCTACCTTCAATAAGTCGCTTGCCAATTGGGCTCCGGTGCTTGGCTATGACACAACCCCAGATCAGGTGCTCACTAATAGTCCTGTCAGTGGTTGGACAACATATGTCCTGGGCAGTAAGCTAGAAGGCGTCTGGGCTCAGGGCGTTGGACATCCCGTTTCGACCCAGGGCAATGAGGACATGAAGTGGTGGGGATTTGCTTGATGATCAACGGACTGATGATACTGGCGTGGGTTGCGAGTAGCGCCAGCATCGGTTGCCCTCTAACGCCACGTATCAAATGGTAACTGTTAAGATCTAAGGTAGAGCTATTGAACATATTAGTTTAAGGGTGCAATAGCGACGCGAGAAGAATACAAAGCCATATGGTTTTCCATTGGATGTCTAAATATTTCTAAGTCCACTTTCGGCTGGAAGGCAAGGAAAAACCTCCTTTCATTGTAGCTTCGGTTACCAGAACGAGCCGCCGCACGTTTATGATTAGCCCCTATATCTTACATCCGTGCTTAGCGCATACGGATGCGTATTCGAGCGGTCAGTAATTAGTATAAGGCAGAGTCTCGATGCGTGCTTCGGTAAGAAGTGCGAGAAAGTACTGCCTGAAGCCCTAGTAAGTGTGGAAGTTCTGTATTCAATGTATGTTCCAAGCTTTCAAGGTTATAAGTGTTGGAATACTTCAAGGGTTGTCCTGTGTTTTGAATAATGTTGCTCGTCCAAGCCCTTAGTGGGGTCGACGTGCTGGATATTCAACTCAGCTGAGTATTCACCCCCAGAATATAGGAGCGCGCATACCCAGCCACTCCGCCAAATGGGCCTCAGTCCCAGATAGATCAGAAAAAATGTTCGCGTTGGATATCATATGACAGTGGCCCATCGAGTCAGAGTTCGAACGTTCAATGCCTGTGCGCTGCCTGACCGTGTCATGAAGCTACTCAATCTTCCTAGGCTCCATACGACACAATGAAAATCGGACATGCCTGTCAAACCGTCGAATTATTGACGCTTGGAATTAACGCGTGATAACACATCCGATCAGAATACCGGCTTCCAACCTACTGAGGATCCTTCAGCTTATAGAGGTGTAAGAAAGATGGAACATGATGTTATATAATACGGAAGCCTCGGAGATGGCCAAAGGATATCAAGGCTACATTAGATTCAGATATGACATGTTTCAATCTAGTTCTGATCGGCGAGAAGCTTCGCGTAAATAAGTTCAATGGCATTTTGCCGTTATTTCACAGAAAAGAACAATCACACTGGACTTGTACTTAAAAACAGATTTAATGGAGTTATTATTAGCTGCCTGCACTAATACCAGGGAACCCCTTCAAAACAGCATTGGAGTGCTATAGTAAGTAGATTGAAAATCAGAGACAGCTCTAAAGAAACGCAGGATCTCTTGTTCAACCATCGCTTCGCCCAATACGCTCTCGCCCGCAGAGTACCAACAACCACTCCGAACACTCACCAGCACAGCTAAAGAAAAGCATCGTCCTGCGACTATCAGTCGACAACAGGTGTGTATGACTGCCTCATACTGTCTCTCCTAGGGAGGCCCTCTAGATAGTCCTGGTCTTGACTCGTCTTCCACGTGCCAAGGTTGGGCTCGCCGTAGCAAAGCTGGTAGGTTGAGCGGCAGTCGTTACAGGCACGGAAGTCGCGTTCACGGCGTCGGCTACAGCAGCTCCACCGTTCATCATCTCCAAGCTTGTGTAGTAGTCGCTCGTCCCGTTGTCAGGGTCCTGATCAGTGGGGGTACAGCCAGAATCTGCCGCAGCGGATCCGTGCTCACCACTGATGAACTGGCCATCTTCGTAGCCACCACCGCCAGAGGCGAGCATGTTCTCGGCAGAATCTTCGTACCAGCCGTTGATGAAGTCGCCGTGGAAGCAGTAGCCGTTGCCCGAGGCGCTGCCACACGACAGCTGGAAGGGAGCATCACCGCTCCAGCCGTTGGGCACGACAGCCTTGGTGTCGTAGCGGGCAGCATAGCGAAGCTGAGGGATCGCCTTCATGCTTTCGGGACACTTGTTAGAGTCGTCGCTCCAGTCATACTCAGCGAGGTTGTCCAGGTTGACGCAGTTGGGAAAGCGCAGCGAGACCTGCAAGTGCTGGTCGCAAGTACTGGTGGGAAACTTAGCGATATCGGATTCACGCTCGTCGGACCCCTCGCAAAAACCATTCCAGTCCATTAGAAGGATGGTCGGCCTCGGCTTGGGTCTGCGCAGATGCGTTGCCAGAGATCATGGCAAAATCCTGGGGGATGGAGATCTCGGCGAAGGCATTAGTGTAGTAGGTACTGAAATAGAAGACGGGCACTTCAGTGAAGGTGTCACCATCGACATAGTACAATGTGGGGATCCCTATCGGCCAAGTCAGATGTCGGTAAATAGCAGGTGAGTCAGTTGCGGTTACACATACAGTAAACGGACAAGTCGTTGGCATTCTGGCCACTATAGCAGCCGTTTTGCAGATCAGACGAGGTAGGCAGAACGTTGGTGACAGCATCACTACCGAAGAAGGTGTGCATATGCGAAGTGTAGGTGCCTGGGACGACAATAGGATCAATGTTCTTGTTCATGAATGGCTCATGGTGAAGTTCGGTCCAGGCTGCTACCAGATTGGCGCTGACGGCAAGGAGGCACAGTGTAGGGCGCATCTTAGCGAAAGAGAGAAATGAAGAAAGGTAAAGAATGTATATAACTGATCACAGATCAGAGCATGTAATGAATGAATGAGTTTTGCGGAAGAAGGAAGCGAAACACGAAGATACACAAACAAGAAAAGAGTGATGAATTGATATTACTCCAAGACACAGCTGTGGCCAGGCTCTTATATGTCCAGCAGCCAGTGCATGGAGATGCTTTCGAAAATTAAAATTCTTTGTGCCTCCCACATTGCGGACTAGGTTGGGACCCATTTGGTGGAGTAGCTGCGTATGTGTGCTCCTGAATTCCTCGTGGATACTCGTTCAACTGCAAGCAGCTTACCATGAATCGTTTATCCTTCACCTGCGCGCGAAGCCCAATGCATCTACCTACAGCTTCTGCCAGGATGTGTATTTATGAAGTGTTACGTGCAGTCTCAGGTGGACGAAGCCAAGGTGGCCACGAAGAAGATGGCCATGAAAGGAAAGTTTTTAATCAGGACTCTGTATGACTGTCGGTCGGCACGACCAAGCCAGTCTAGTCTGGTTTCAGTTCTAGGAAGCCAAGGCCAACGGTCAATTTGAGCCGGCTTTTTCAGGGGCTTGACTTCGGGGTCTTAATTTGAATTGATTGATTTGAAATGTTGCGAGCGTTGGCCAAGACCACTAACAAACGGCGGCTGAACCCAAATTTACGGCGTCCATTCGGACTCGCGGAGTGACTGAAATCGCGTGATAGCGCTAAACCGCCTTAATGATATCCGAGACATTGTCGCATCCCACGGCTTTCGGATAATGTGGCGTGATCCCCGAGAACTAGTCCATTTTCGTAATATCCGAAGACAAAGCTTCAGGCAGTGCAGTTTAGTAACATTCCGAGCCTCTAGAACCGACTGTTTTCTTTTAGGCCAAAAACACTCTCAGAAACAAGCTGCTTTACCTAAGATCGGTTGCCTGTCATCAGTCCTCTTCCGTTTCCTCACTTAGCACCACATCAGCCAACACAAGGACCTGACGATGCGACGCTTTACTCGATCATCAGCTCGCTCCATTGCTCAATGGTCGAGAGCAGTCTCAACGAGAGCAGCTCCAGCGGGAGATCTTTATCGTCTTAGATCCATTTTATTTACGTCTACCGGCGCCTTCACCGGAATTATAATCGGAACTATAGGATCTGCCATATGGTTTGTCGAGGGCGCAGAGCGACTGCGAGCTGATGTCCAGACACCACAGACTAGACCCTATGCTAGTCCAGCAACCACAAGGAAAGTATGTTCTCACCTCTGCGTGACCTCACTGGCTTGATCTACTGTACTTTCAGGGGCTAACGGTGCACCATCAGGGGATCGCACAAATTCGTCAGGAACTCGGAGACGATGCGGTGAGCACGGACGAAGACGACATAGAAGAACACGGATTTTCAGAATGGTCGACGTCGAATTCGCTCGTCAGGCCGGAAGCCGTCGTCCGCCCGACAAGTACGGAGGACGTGGCCACTATAGCCAAGATCTGTTTTCGCTACAAAATCCCGATGGTTCCATACGGTGCAGGTTCGAGTGTAGAGGGCAATTTCTCCTCCACACATCCCGGGATCTGCATCGACTTGTCTCTCATGGATAAGATTGTGGAGTTTCGTCCAGATGACTTGGACGTGACTGTCCAGGCTGGCGTAAACTGGATGAACCTCAACGAAAACAAAGAACTTAAAGAGACCGGGTTGTTTCTACCACTTGATCCTAGCCCAACCGCACAGATTGGTGGCATGATCGCCACAAACTGCAGCGGAACAAATGCCTTGAGGTATGGCACGATGAAGGATTATGTTCTAAACTTGACAGTTGTATTGGCGAATGGCTCTATTATCAGGACTAGGCGTCGGCCACGGAAGACTTCGGCTGGCTATAACCTAAACGGCCTCTTTACCGGATCTGAAGGCACACTTGGAATCATCACGGAGGCGACTCTGAAACTCGCGGTTGTACCATCTAGCTACAGCGTCGCAATCGCTACCTTTTCCACAGTGAAGGATGCTGCAGACGCAGCGGCCAAGATGATACGCCAAGGGATCAACCTCGCTGCCTGCGAACTGATGGACGATGAACAGATGAAGGTTATAAACAAAAGTGGTGGAGTGGGCGGGAAGCTGTGGGAAGAGTTGCCGACTTTGTTCCTCAAGTACGTGGTTTCTATACATGGATCGCCGTCAATCAAGCCTAACATAGCGCACTAGGTTTTCAGGCTCACAACAAAATATCGAGGACAGTGTTCGGTCGGCAAAAACCGTCAGTAGTTCGTCCAAGTGCCAGACATTCCTTTCTGCGAAGACGAAAGAAGAAATGGACTCTTTATGGTCCGCTCGCAAGCAAGCTCTCTGGGCTTGCCTGGCAACTCGCCCAGAGGGCACGGAAATCTGGTCCACGGATGTAGCAGTTCCAATCTCTCGTATGGCACAAATGATAGGTACTACATACGCCGGATCTTAGATGTCTCGATATTTCTATGTAAAGCTAACATATATTTACAGAGGAATCCAAAACCGATGCAATGCAGTTAGGTCTCTTCTCGAGCGTCCTAGGTCACGTTGGTGACGGCAACTTCCATCAGATGGTCATGTACAATCCGAAGAGACCTACAGACGTGACAAAGGTTAAGGACTTCATAAATGGAATGATGCACAAGGCTTTAGAGATGGAAGGAACTGTATCGGTAAGACGTCGGATAACTGTTGTGTCTGGAAATTGTGCAGCTCTAATACGTAAACAGGGCGAGCATGGCATTGGTATCGGGAAAAAGGTATGCCGGCACGCACTCTTGGAAAGGCAATAACACATGATAGAATGATACTGATAACTGTCGCAGCACTGCCTACTCGAAGAATTGGGCCCTGACACAATTGGGGTAATGAAGGCTATCAAAGGTCGTTTGGATCCCCAGTAAGTAATAGATATCCCAGTGCAACGCGTTTGCTAACAAGAAAAATCTAGCTGGCTTATGAACCCTGGTAAGATATTTGATGAGTAAAATTGGCTCCTCTAAAACGGCGCGGGCCTACTTAGAAACCCGGATAAAAACCTCATAGATCATGTTTCTGTAGAAATAAACTCTTTGATAGAATACGCATTGGCGAGATACCGTAGATCGCTGCTTCCATACTTGCATGCCTCGCACTTGCTGCTCCGTGAGGTCATAATAAGTCATGATGGGCGATGAAATTACCAAGCAAGGCCTGTAGCGGTTGGTTGCTGGAGTTAGTAACACCGGAAGCGGTCTCCAATGTTCCGGACCACTAAATTGTCGTCTAATTACCTCTCTGCCTATCCACTACGTATAAGAAACCCCGCATCCCTCCTCCGGCGGTAGAGCAAGCTCCTTCTAAGTTAGTACCCTCTTTGCCACTAAACGCCGTTTTTTTGTAAAAGGTCAATAGCCACATTCTGTGCCATTCGGCAGTTCCATTACTTTACCCCCAGATTGCTGTTTTCACAGTCTTCACCAGCCTCTATCCCTTTTATCTTTTCTTCTCGATTTTGGTGGCCCACTCGAGGTTGGAATTATGGACAAGAACGGTCCAGAACAAAACTCATCTTCCGAAATGAGCATTCGAGGTAGCCTTCAATTTCAACCGCCCAACAGGGCGGCGTCGCCGACAAATTCGAAAAGACGCAGAGCATACCTATCGTGCGAGACGTGTCGCAAGCGCAAAACGCGCTGCGTTGCCAACTCTTCAGGCCAATCCCAGCCTTGCCAGCGATGCGTGTGTGAGAGAAGAGAGTGCGTCGTTCGGAGCACAAGGAATGTATCCCGCAGGCGCCCAAGAAGTCCGGCGCCCCAAGATTCACCGTTCTCGCCAACTTCCACAGGCATCGTCAGCGACGACAAAGCACAGGAAATCGGCTCTAGCAACGTTCGTGGAGGCAGTGACTGTGGAAGTCACCTTGAGGGATTTACGGCTGAGGCTGGAGTGTTTCAATGTGAGCCTTCACCCATTGAGCCAACTCCGTCAGCTTCGCATTCCTCCGCCCGCAGGAGGATTATGTCGGCCCATTCACACAACACAGCCGATGACCTAGATCTACTTACGTTCACTGCTGCTAGTCAACAGAGCAGGGGCCAAGAGGTAACATCCAAGACAATATGCAGTCACAGTCAAGCATCAAACGCACCCACCATCTCGACCGATGCTGCCGATTGGGAACGGTTTATCTTGATTAAGAGAAGAATTCTGAGTAAGACTGAGTTGATCGAGTATCTCGATTTCTATTTTACTATCATGTGGTCACTCCGCCCTGTTGTACCTCCGTTCTATCGGGATCGTGACCAATATGGTACCTTGTCGATCGAGGAACCTTTGCTCACTCTAACACTCACCACCATCTCATCTCGCTACCATGTGCTCTCCGGGTCCCATGGTGAGATACGGTCCGAAAGAATCCACTGACAGACGTGGAAGATTTGTCAGCGGTATCTGCAGTCGGCTCTCTGGGGCTCATCGTACACACGTTCCTCTGGTGCCGTCGCCTCCATGTTACTACTAATTGAATGGCATCCCAAGTCAATCAACAATACAATCGCATTTAGCGATGATGAAGAACCTACAGGTATGACCACTGGACCTCAAGAGGTTTTGCAACGCCAAAGCGAACCTTGGGGTACACAATCGGGTCAGTATACTTCGTTGACGAGCCAACAAAGATACGGCATGGCTACGCTCCTCGAGAGCCTCAATATTGTGGCTCCTGCTTATAGAAGCAATAAGATGTCATGGTAAGTGCTAAATCACTTTAACTTCCATTTTCAGATCTTGCTTGTCTTATGATTAGTCACGGACTCTTTACACGATAGATATAGGATGCTACTTTCGAGCGCTATCGCTCTGGCTCAAGAAGGTTGTTGTTTTGACCACGATCAACAAAACACAGGTCAAGAATCGCTCACGTCAACAGCGCAGTCCGCCAGAGATGCTCTGCGACAGCAATGGAACCAGTTGACTTGTGTTTTCATATATTTAACCGACGAACACTTGAGCTTACGTTTAGGGTTGCGCCCGCTTTTGCCTGAGAGTCAGACCGAGGCGGTGCGTTACCGATTCTCTACGACTTTTGCTAGCCTGCTTCCTGATAGCGCCCTTTGGGAGAGTTACTATGAACTCTTTAACGAGACAAGAAAATCGCGCACGCTTCTACAATCCCTTCGAAAACCAGGAGTATCTACACCACCTAGTGTCGACATCCTACCTGGACTAGAACATGTCAACAGAGCGTTATCGCGCTGGAGAAGGAGCCACGAGAATCTGAAAACAAACCAATCCGAATTGCTAAACGCATGCATAAATCTTGAGTATCACTACACGGTCATGTATAGCTGCGCTCCGGCAGGCCACGTTCTGCACAACAATGCCTCCATGGCATTGGCTGATGATAAGAGAAAGGCTCTGTTGGTACTGGATGAAAAGGCAGCACATGCCAGCCGCGATATACTCTCTATTGTAACAAGCATCCTGAGACCCTCCCACATGACACGGTATCTCCCCGTGCGGTGCTGGTTGTTTATTGTCTCCGCCAATCTGCACCTTCTGAGGGTTAGTTCCACCCCGATCCTCCTCACAACCTTCAAGCCTCTTTTTTCTCTTCAGGACTGATACTGTTGCATACTTTCCAGAGCACTTTAATTCTTGATTCACGTGTAAGCGAAGCACATAAAAATGTACAACTGTTACGAGATTCAATCGCGGCAATGCGGGAGGGAGCCGCGGACGATATTCACATGTCCGTGCGGTACGCGCGCTTTCTAGAAATCCTGCTTAACGCGTCTCTTTATTCTTCCTCTCGGGCTCACAGCCCATCGGGAGGAGATCAGGAGGGCCTTGCACATCAAGGCTCAGGGGACATTATAATTCCTCAAGTGGAGGATAATTTTCCTGAAGTGTCTAGTGCTTACCAAAACTCAAGCTTTATGGCAACCTCAATATTGGACGACCTAGAGATGTTCGAATTTCCTCAAAGCTTTACTGTGCATGGAGATTCACTTCAATGGTGGAATAACTTTAGTGCTTCTTTAGCAACTAGCTAGATAGAACTATAAGGACAATACTTGAGAGCTATTACTTTACTATATAAGCCCTTAATAATATTCTTAACTTGTTAATCTGTATTATTTAATTACCTATAGTATATATATTTATAGCTTCTTATATAATAGCAGGGCTCTTAATAACTATAATTTATTAAATTACTTTTAACTTATAATATTTAGATAACTTAAATTAAGATAACTGTTGAACAGGTGCTGGGGTCTCACGTGCAAGCAGGGATACTTTAAGATTACTGCCGAAATGGTAAAACCTCTAAGGGGTAGATTTCAACAGAACACAACATGAATACACCAATTCACATCAATGAACCGAATACACGTAATGTCTGGCACCTTACTAGTAGGCCTCTGATCCTTATTGGTGGCACATGAATGTCAGCTGGCAATAACGGAGGACTGCCTTATTTGCATACCATAGGCATAAGAGTGAAATAAAGGATGGAAAGCAGATTTCTGTGGCGTTCATACAAACTTTATTGCGGTCTGTTAGGATAACTGATGGAAGCCTTGTATAGCAGAGCTTATATAGGGACTTAAGCCGGTCTGAGACCTATAAGTAGTCCTGCTTAGTCTTGCCGCTAAGGAATGCAAAGACTATACAGAATGATCGCTAGCAGGCATTAACGCCAATCATGTTAAGCAATGGCATTCTGTATTTGTTTATTTTATATATATAGTCGAGGAAAAGCAGATCTGGGTAGGCCTAAAGGTAAGCCAATAAGTCTAGATAGGCAAACAACACCGCCATAATTCAGTCATCCAAATCAAGCCGCATTTAGTTCCAGAACCCTTCCTCATCCAGTTGGTTAGTAAAGGCATGTATAGTACTTTGGCCCTCATAAAGTTCTTGTTTACTATTTGCGATATGATTATATATATCTTGCTGCATTACAATGGTGTTCGAATTCTGACGGATATAAGTCCTAATATCGTTTGGCGCTACTCCTGCATTTATTAGGCAGCTGACTGTTGACCTATCTGCACCAGAGAGCTGCCGATGGACTGAATGGGCCGATTTGTGCTAGCTTGGCTTGTGGTTGTGTATATAAAACCGGCTGTCTGGATGATGCCTTAAAGACCAAGTCGCCTTATTTAGGGATTCCTTTGCGATAATCGAGAACCAACAATTGATTCCTCGCGTGGTAGTCTTATGCTGGCGGTCTTTTGATACGCTAGGCAGACAACACCATCGATTGCATGCATAGGAGATAATCTGCCTGCTGCTAGTTAACTGTGAAGATCTTCCAGTCTATTGGCATAGAGTCCTTCTGTCTTATTATGATTACTATTGATTCCAGTTAGCAACCCTCTATTACTCTTAAAACACTGGAGATTTCCAGTCCTACTAGGCTAGAATACTATACACTCTCTTATATATAGAACCCCCTTATATAAATGATCCTATATATTACTTAGATATAGATATATGCTATATTCTCTTTAACAGGTCTAGATTCTCTGTAAAGCCTAATCTTTATAATGCTTTCTTCTAGCTTTATTATTTTTATCCTTAGATGCTATTTTAGATTAGTGCCTTCTGTATTAACTAAAGTAATTTGCAGGAGTATAAATTTTAAGTAGGTATTATAGACTGAATCTTTAGAGCTGCTAGTTGTATTATTATTTGGCTAGGGAAACCATTTACTGATTTTAAGCTAGGGCTTTCGTGTTACGAACCCCGCGGTTACGTCACGTGTACCCCACTTTTTTTCAACCCATCACTAAGGACTCTCGAGACGATCACGCTCTCGAGCGTGATCGCCTACAAAGGATCACGACTCCAACCGTGATCTCCTAGAGATCATCTCTAGTATATAGACCACATTCACTAGCACTTTCATAGATTCTAGCTCACCAGCTATCAATAAAACTTCTTTACATTGATCAAGCCTAACACGCATTGAATCTACCATTAAGAGACGTGACACTTCGACAAGCTCAGCTACACGCCCTACGCAATCTGCCAACAATAAACCCCCATCAACCTTCTTTTATATCATGAACCGCTAGTTTGTCCACTCCTCCGTAAACTTGCGCTTGGCCTGCTCAGACTTCACAGGGCGTGCAACACCTTTGCATGAACCGCTTAAGGGCCAACCACATACCAGGTTATTGACATGATTCACCTTGCAGATACCACGGAGGATCTCAAGTTGACCAGCGACGAACTCACCAGCCATGTCAGGGGTTATGCTCTTTAGATGTTAATGGCTTAGGAGGCAGTAGGTAATTTAGGAAGTGGCCTTTACAGGGCAGATTAATATTATATGCAATAAAATAAGCATCCTGTTTAATAAAATCGGGTTAATAGTGTTATTTTGTACTTAAGTGGCCTAATTGTGGCAATTAGTAACTTACTGATTGCATATAAGAAAGATATGCATTTATTAAAAAAGATATATATTGTCTAGACTAGGAAGACTAAGTAGTCTGTAAATGGTTTAAAGTGGGGTGTAGCAAGCAAGGGGGTATATTGCTTTTAGTTAATTTTATAGCAGGAACTGCAGAGAATACTGTAACTGTTAGTTAAAGAAAAGAGAGTATAGTTAGCGTTATTCTTTTAAAGCTGCTAATATAGATAGTCGGTTTTGATTGTAGAGACTGTTGCGATACTGTATACAGACTGGCCAGTATAATTAGTTGTATTGTTAGCATTTACAGTCTTAATAGCATTCTGTAGAGACTTTAGCTAAATTATTGCCTTAATATGGCTATTATGCTCTATAATGCAGTAATAGAGATTCTGCAGACAATTAGAAGTTTATCTCTCTTAGGTATTATTAAGAACTTGGCTTTATTTAAGACCTTAGGATTACTGTTTTAGGTCCGACATTATCCCCTAAAACAGGCGCTAAATCTTATAGCTGGGCTAAACTTTAAGTTTTTAAGCAAGTTTAATATATCCTAATCTATAAATAACTATAGCTAGATATAAGGTTAATTTTTATATAGATAATAAGGACTTGCATGCCTGTAGCTTCCTCTTAGGCTATATTAAAGCTATAAGCAAGCCTCTAAAACCCATGATTTATAATAGTAACTTTGCTTAGTATGCTATAATGCTAGTTAATGCAGATAAGATATACCTCTTTATAAACCAGCCCTTTAAGGAGGCATTCTGGCGAATATTAGTATTTAACTAGGACTTATCTGACTGCCTAGCTGAACTCCTTAAGGCTAAGCATTTTTAAGATATGGTACTTATGTTTATAGTTAAATAAATAAGCAATGAGTTTTAATCTAGAGGTATAGATGCTTAGATGCTGTTAAGACCTTTCTATAGACTTTAAGGACTATGGATATACTAGAAGTTAAATATCTAAAGTTAAGTCCCTGTGTGATAAGTAGTTTCCTTATATTATTTTGCAGTAGGTTTGGCTTCCTTCCTGAAGATAGAGATAATAAATTATGGATATGTGAATAACAGATAGCTTGGCTGGAGTTAAAGAAGAAGAATATAGTGTTTATGGGTTATTGCTAAGCGCTATTCTATTTAACTGGCGGCTAGCAATAACAGAAGAAGGGTATTTTGCTTCTGTCTTTAAGTCTATAATAGGTAGTAATGAAATCTGGGTTGTATCTGTATGTCTGATGCTGCTAGTTATGCAATGCTATAGTTAATAGTACAGTTTAATTGGCAAGATGTACATGTATAGTGTTATATATAGAGAGGCTATTTATGCTAATATTAAGTAGGTTTATCTAGAAACTATATAATTTGCCTGCTAATGCATCTGTAACCAGGGCTGCTATTAATATAATATTTTGTAATATATAAATGAAGTGTATGATATAACTTAGCCCTGAAAGGAGAGTTTATTATGATAATTCAGCCACTAATAGTGTTATTTTAGCAGAAGTCTACAGCTAAATTAACTTTAGTAGAGTTAATTTTATTATTAGCTACTAAGTTATATACTTAAGTTAAACTGGGTTCTGTTATCTTACCACTGCCTTTATTAGACTATCTGAACTAATAGATCTATTACCTCTTTAATCTGCTTAAAACATGGCAATCTACTATAGCGTTCTATCTCCTATCGTTTCGCTTTAGTTATAATCTGGTGCATCTGAACTCTCTCGATAGATGTCAGCCTAAGGGCGCAAGCTTGCCTAGAACTAACAAATTTTAGGTTGAGAGAAGGCCATGGTTTCTCAGATATAAGGAAAGTATTATATATCCAACTGTATGTCGCCTCAAGGTCCCCCTGGGAGCAGTCAGCAGGGGCCAGCTCTTTGCTACCTGCACGAGGTCGATAGCAGCCCTCGCTGCATCTTCGACCCGACCTAAGCCATGGTAGCAGGTCGCGAACTCGGTGAGAATAAAGCACTGGTTTCTCGGCGTCAGTCGCTCTACTGGTCGGTGTCTCCGGAACTCGGTGAGGAACGTGAAGCCCTTTTTGTAGTCCGGCTCGGCCGCGTCCTTAACAGCAGATTGGTACATTATAATGTACAAGTTTGCCAACTGCCCGGCTCCCGTGCTGGTGTCGAGCTGAGCGCCTCTTTAGCGAGCTCAGCCTGCATTGCAGCCTCGGCTCCGGCTGTGTCGCCGCCAAAAATTCGCAGTATCACGTCGTATTGGGCCATGTAAGAGGCTTGCTGCCTTGTCCAGGGTTTGGGGGCGTCCTTTTGACTCTTTTTGCCTTTGGTCGGGGCCTCCGCAAGCCGCTTTGCCCTCCCTTTCATCACTAGCTCCTCTGTTATTCGACCTGACGCCGATGCATTACTACCCAGCCCTGTCACACCCTGGAGGGCCGCGAAGACATCTCCTGTGGCAGTCCCTTGTACCTGTATTACCTCTCCAAGGAACTTCCACAAAGTCTCGTCTAATAGTGCCCTCGCAACGTCACCAAACCTCTATACCGTATCTAGCTCCCGCTGCACCGCAAATGCAAGCAGATCCCGAAATATTATTTCCGCGAACAACGCGAATTCTCCCCCAGTTGTCTCTTTCAGCTCACTCGCTAGCCGCTCTAAGAGCTGGCCGGGCTTGACCTTCCCTGTCTGAAGACCGAGAAAGTCCACTATCTTGCGAGCCTCCTCCGCAAAGGCATTGGATTAAAGATACCTAATCCCCTCCCCCTCCCCCATTTCCCCTATTTTAGCCTATAATAGAAGTACCTGCAATCCCTTATGTTATAAATGGCTATGTTACCCACTTATATCCCTGAATCGATTAACGCGTTTTTTTATTCTAGCCAACCTAGGCTAAGGGACCTCCTGTTGAACAGGTGCTGGGGCCTCACGTGCAAGCAGGGATACATTAAGATTACAGCCGAAATGGTAAAACCTCTAAGGGGTAGATTTCAACAGAACACAACATGAATACACACCAATTCACATCAATGAACCGAATACACGTAATGTCTAACAATTAAGAGTCTCAATTGCATCTCAGCGACCCGCGCACCCAAATGCATACGACTTTCGGTTCATTCTATCACCATGTCGGCCAAACACGCCGAGAGGACCATTAGCTACGCGTCTCCGGAGGATTGGGACTCCTGGTCCAACGAATTCAAGAAACTGGCGCACGCCTACGACCTGTGGCAGTATATTGATCCAACCGATCGTATCCGATGGCCTCAGCGACCAGAACTTCCAGAAATCCGAGACTACCCCAGACAAGCAGATCCGGACGATCCCGATAGTGGCACAATGACGCCCAGCTCAGATTACGTACCGCCCCGGCGAATCGGAGAGTTGACGTCTGAAGGAAGAGCGGAATACGAGCATGATATCAGGATCTACTCTCTGAAAGAAACGGCGTATAGAGAGACGAAGAAACAGGAGCAGAAGCTGGTCGAGTTTGTCCTCAAGACGGTCTCGGCCACGTATCAGAAAACATCCTGCGTCACGGGAGACCGATTAGACAAGTGGTATCAGGAGCTACGAAGATCTGGAGTGGTATACAACGAACGCCTTCGACCCGAAGCGCGCGACAAGTACCACAAAGCCGTACATACAGCCCCGAAGATCAACAAACTCAACGAGTGGGTCACGGAGTGGGAGACGACCATGGCCGAAGCGATCAGCAAGAAAGTCCCTGATGCCCTCGACGCGCAATGCTGGGCGGAAGACCTGAACCGAGCAATGTATCACGTCCTCCCCAGCTGGGCATCTACTTTCCGACAACACCGACGCCCTCAAATCCTCAATAATTCCCTCAACTATCGAGAGGTCGCTGCCGACATTCGATACGAAGCAAAAATGGCCAACGCTAGCGGAAGGCCGTCAGGAATCAAGAGAGGCGCATTCGCAGCCACATACGGCGCTGCATCCAGGAACGACAGACCTGAAATCACAGACCGCGATAATGACACTATTGAAGTCCAAGGAGACGCCTCAGATTGGGCGACGGACGAAACATCCTATGCACATCGAGATACGCGAGGCCAAGGCCGTGGGCGTAGAGCACGAGGCGGCGGAAGAGGAGTATCAACAAAACGAAAACGAGCAGAGACGACCGTCAATCCGAACCCGGACGGCCCTACTTGTCGAGGATGTTTGGGTTTCCATGACTGGAGAGGCTGCTGGTACTTATTCCCAGCCCAGAAAGCCGAAGGATGGGAGCCCAACCAAGCGATACAACGATTAATAAACGACCGTCTCAAGAACGATACTGGTTTGGTGGAGGAAGTCAAACGATTGTCCAAAAGTAGAGACAGAACCACTCAGGACGAGTGACTTGGGCGGGGTATGGCACACGTCAAGGCAAGCTACCTAGTGATGCACAACTTTATCGCAGCCTTCAACTGTGCCCCCTACCCTCTCAGACATTCTGCCATCCTTGACTCTGGATCGACAATCCATATCTTCAATGAAGTATGCAGGTTCCTCAACTACCGACCGGCGCCGTCTGGAGACTTCGTCTACGCAGGGGAGTCACCAGTGGCCATTCACGGGTACGGGAACGTGGATATTCGCGTTCGAGGACCTCAAGGACCCTCTCTTCTCAGATTGCAAGATGTAGCTCATTGCATAAACTTTGCGTGCAATATTGTGTCATACCGCCAGTTGCTGGAAAAGGGGCTACTACTGGGATACCAAAGGGAACAGCAACCAAAATCCGCAGGAAAGATGATTCAATCCTCTGCACATTGACGGATCATTTCGACCAGTACGTACTGGAGTATATCGACAAATCAACAACGGCAGCGGCATTCCTAGCCAAACGGAAACAGTATGATTCGTGGACTAAACGCCCTCCTCGCAGTGGAGACGAAACCTTTTGGCACCTTCGACTTGGACACCCAGGGCCTGAAGCACTCAAGCACCTCGTGGGCCAATCTCGGGGGGGTGAAGATCAGAGGGATCTCCACGGTTGAGTGTGATGCTTGTGGAATGGCGAAGGTGAAGCGCCAAGTCCGTCGACAAAGACGAGTTCCACCCGAGAAGGCTGGAATCCGACTCACTATTGATTTCCACGACATGAGTGGGGATCCAGGCTACACTTCAGCTATGCTGGGTTACCGACCGTTACTCTGGCTATATCTGGGACTATTATCTTCCCGATCGAACTGCACCAACGCTTATCGGTGCACTTGAGCATCTACTTAGAACACTAGAGCGACAACTCCAGTGTAGACCCGAAGTCATCGAGTGTGATAACGAGATCCCGGATAGTCACCAGGTAAGTGACTTCCTCAGTATCAAAAACGGGATGCGCCTAGAGCCCTCCGCGCCATATGCCCAAAGTCAAAATGGCGGCGCAGAGCGCTCGGGGGGTGTGATCAAGGAGAAAGCTCGCGCGATGAGAATCGGAGCAAAGCTGCCTTCGTTCCTTTGGGTTGAGATCTGGCGTGCTGCCGTATACCTATACAATAGGACACCCAAGTATATCTACAATTGGAAGACGCCATATGAGCGTTTCTACACTTACTTTGCCTTTAGGGACGGCGTGGTTGTCACGGAGCGTAAGCCCGATCAAACACACCTACGCGTGTATGGCTGTAAAGCCTTTGCGATGACGACCGATGCTTTGAAAAAGAAGAATCGGCGACAACGACTCAATCCCCGAGGGTGGATAGGATACCTGGTCGGGTATAACTCGACAAACATCTACAGGGTCTGGAATCCGTTGACCAACAAGGTCATCTCCACTAGAGACGTGATCTTCAACGAGAAGGAGACGTTCTCTGGGGATGTGCAACACCTCAAGGATGATTTAAAAGAACTAAACGAAGAAGAACTTATTCAGCATCTCACTGATGCTGAGGTCCCACAGGGATCTAGCATAAATCTGGATGCTTCTACCCAAGAAGAAGACGAGGAATTAAGCGCCTTGCCTGAAGGACTAGCGTTTGAGCGGGAGGCTGCAAGTTATCCACATAGAGGGTTTGAACGTGATCCCACGATTACGCAGGGTGAGACTGGCAGGACACTAGTCGTAGGAGATCGCAATCGAGAAGAGCCTGACGGGACTGATCACCCCTACACGACCGCTCGATTCACTCCCTACCTGACCCCGGAGACTTGCCCTCTACGGCCTGCTGCCCTTCTGGTCGCTACTATCAGAGAACCTCCCGTGAGGAAGGAGGGGGAAAACCCCCCTCAGTTACGAGCTGCGAAGATGGTGCATGTCCCACCTAGCGCTGGCACTTCCCCGGGACGAGACGGCGCAAATGGAGCCCCTCGTGTCATTTCAACTCCGAGCAGTTACTGGGAGGCCGCATTTAATGCCGGTCGACTCGCATCTGTGAAAGGGACCTGGAATGGCAAGGTGGTGAGTAAGCGGAAGCTCGAGAAGCAGGCGAGCTCGGCCAGCTGCCACCCTGATAGCGGAGAACCTCAGTTTACGGGAAGTCGAGGGGAATCTACTAAGCTGATGGATTCTCCCAATCGCAAAACACAATCTGCAAAGCTGACAGATTTAGGTGACGGCCAACGCCGAATACACCGACGAGACATGCCAATATTGCCAAAAAGGCATAAAGACCTCAAGAACCATCCACTAGGTGACCTATTCCGCGAGGCAGAAAAGACTCATCTTGAAAGCCATAAAGAAATGCGCTCCTGGCGTGAGGTTCAGAGAGAAGAAGCCGCAGGCAAGGAACTCCTGGACTGCATGTGGGTTTATGTGTACAAGTTCGACAAGCACGGATGGTTCACCAAGTGCAAGGCCCGGCTCGTTGTACGAGGCGATCAACAGGTCAAGTCGACACACGAGGATACCTATGCATCCACACTTGCCGGCAGATCTTTCCGAACACTCATGGCTATAGCTGCTCGCTTTGATTTAGAACTTCTCCAGTATGATGTCGTCAACGCCTTTGTCAATGCTGAACTGAAGCAGGACGTCTACATGCGGATGCCCGGAGGCTACCGAAAGCCTGGCCTGGTTCTCAAACTTCAGAAAGCACTATACGGCTTGCGCCAGTCACCACTACTTTGGCAAAAAGAACTAACCACCACCCTTACGAACATTGGGTTCAAGTCTGTACCTCATGAGCCATGCTGTCTCTCGAAAGGAGGAATATTGATATTCTTCTATGTGGACGACCTCATTGTTGCCTACGAGAAGACCAATCAAAAATCGGTCGAATGGACAATAGGCAAGCTTCGAGAAAAATACCAACTCTCTGGAGGAGATACGCTACAGTGGTTTCTTGGAATTGAGATTATTCGCGAACGAAACCAACGTCTGATTTGGCTGTCGCAATCGTCATTCGTGGATAAGATCACTAGTCATTTTAGGATTCAAGGGGGAAAGCCTTCCCTCACTCCAATGACCACGAAAGAACTTCTTCCGAACGAAGAGCGCGCATCAACAGCGTCAATACAGCAGTATCAACGCAAGACCGGATCAGTGCTCTACCTGGCAGTAATCACTCGACCCGATATTGCCTTTGCTGTTTCTCGACTTTGTCGATTCAACATGAACCCGAGCGACGATCACCATGAGGCCTTGGACCACCTATTCCGGTATCTGCAAAACACCAGGGCACTCGCGCTACAACTCGGCGGAACAGACACGTTTGATGTGTACAGTGACGCTTCCTTTGCCGACAACACAATCGATCGGAAGAGCTCGCAAGCCTACGTGATGAAGCTATTTGGAGGGATTATTGGATGGCGCGCCAACAAGCAGGACACCGTGACTACCTCTACAACAGAGGCGGAGTTGCTGGCACTTGCGCAGGCTGCGAAGGAGTCCATGTTCATCTCCAGATTAATCACCGAGCTCGGCGTAACTCTCGATAACTCAAGAATTACTATTCAGTGCGATAACGCGCAGACCATTCGGCTTATTAATGCCGACGTGGCGCTCCTGCAGACCAAACTTCGACACGTCGACATCCATAACCACTGGCTACGCCAGGAAGCACTCGCTAACCGGATCTCGGTCCGGCATACTCCCACCACCGAGATGATTGCGGACGGCCTCACGAAGGCATTACCCGCTCAGCAGTTCCAGAAGTTCGTCACACAGGTTGGCCTAGTGGATATCAAGGACAGGATTCAAGAGAGAAGGACCAAGGAACTCACTGCGGAGGACTTTTTCAGAACAGAGGAACATCTCGATGGAGGAAGAGCCGAATAAGGGATCGGAAGGATGGCCAACCTGACAATAGGAATACGGACTGCACAGACTGAACCACGATGGCCAGTCTGGGGGGGTGTGTTGAACAGGTGCTGGGGCCTCACGTGCAAGCAGGGATACATTAAGATTACAGCCGAAATGGTAAAACCTCTAAGGGGTAGATTTCAACAGAACACAACATGAATACACACCAATTCACATCAATGAACCGAATACACGTAATGTCTAACACCTCCTTGCACTTCTTAACCCTGGCTCCCCTAATTAAAACCCCTTGCAAGTAAGGCAATCTGAATTAATATTAGTAAAGTTAATTTTACTAATCCATTTTAAAGCTAGTAAAAGAGGCAGAACCTATAGTGAGTGTAAAATGCTTAACGTGGTTGATAAGCATGCTGACCATCCAAGTATGCTGATCAAAAATCCCTCATCCTACATCTTAACCATTTGATCAATTAATTCTCAACCACTAAACATGCCTCAGCCATCAAATGAAGCTAGAATCCTTCTTGCACTTCAGGCCCTTCAAAATAACCCAAAGCTAAGCCTCCGACGCGCCGCAAAAATATATGAAGTTGGCTTCGGTACTCTCCGTAACCGACAGAATGGCATTCAATCACGAGACGCGTGGGTGCCAAAGTCACGGAGACTGACTGATCTAGAGGAACAGATAATAGTTCAATTCCTCCTTGACCTAGATTCGCGAGGATTTCCTGCGCGACTGCGTTTTGTAGAAGAAATAGCCAATTCTCTGCTTGCCGACCGTGACGCATCATCTGTTGGCAAGCGTTGGGCTCATAACTTCGTCAAGCGACAACCAGAGCTAAAGACGCGTTTATTTCGGAGATATGACTACCAGAGAACCAAATGCGAAGATCCGACTATTATTCGTGGCTGGTTTAGGCTTGTACAGAATACAATTGTGAAGTATGGTATCCGATCAGATGATATCTGGAACTTTGATGAGACTGGCTTTATGATGGGCCTCATAATGGCCGGAATGGCAGTCACAGGCTCAGAAAGGCAAGGAAGATCAAAATCAGTGCAGCCTGGAAATCGTGAATGGATTACAGTAATCCAGGCGATTAATGCGGAAGGTCAATCGATCGCGCCGTTCATCATTGGTGCAGGCAAATATCACCTTGCTAACTGGTACCGAGAAAGCAACCTCCCGGGCGATTGGGTTATTGCAACGAGCCAAAATGGGTGGACAAATAACGAGCTAGGTCTTGAGTGGCTAAAGCACTTTGATCGGTCTACAAGTAACCGATCAGTTGGTGCCTATCGTCTTCTGATCCTCGATGGCCACGAAAGCCACCACTCTGCTGACTTTGAGAGATACTGCCAGGATAATAAGATTATCACGCTTTGTATGCCACCTCATGCATCTCACCTACTTCAGCCTCTTGATGTTGGGTGCTTTGCAGTGCTGAAACAGGCTTATGGTCGACAAATAGAGCATCTGATTAGATGCTCTATAACCCACATTTCCAAGACCGAGTTCTTCCCGGCCTTTTATGCCGCCTTTAAAGCTACTTTCACAGAAAGCAATATCCGGGGGGGTTTTAGAGGAGCTGGACTTGCTCCTCTTGACCCAGAAGCCGTGATCTCAAAGCTTGATGTGCAGCTACGAACCCCAACGCCTCCTGGGGAGGTCAGCCAACCATTAACCCCATGGGTTTCAAAGACCCTAAAGACAGCAATTGAGGCTCAATCTCAGTCTGAATACCTCGAAAAACGAATCAGAAGACATAAAGGCAGCTCCCCAGAGTCAATAATAGAAGCTTTAAAGTCAAATACTAAAGCAACAAGGGCAGTTATGCATGAGGTTGTCTTATTGAGGAATGAGGTCCGAAATCTTCGAGATGCAAATGAGATACTAAGCCGGCGCCGGAGGGCAAAAAGGACTAGACTACAGAAAGGAGGGGCAATGACTGTACAGGAAGCATCGCAAGTAATTGATCAGATGGATGTTGATGCGCAGATAGTGGCCGAATCATCGAGAAGTGGTGGTCGAGGAAGGTCAGAGCGACCGGGTGGTCGGCGTTGTGGTGTATGCGGCAAGGCCGGGCATAATGCAAGGACGTGTCAGGTAGTGATTGAGACCTCTGGGGAAGAGTATGGTAAGTAGTTTTAATTGATCAGATGGTTTATTATGTTTTTAAATGGATTTAAAGTTTAGAGGCTGGAATTTTTGATCAGCATACTTGGATGATCAGCATGCTTATCAACCACGTTAGTAGATCTAATTTAGCTTTAAAGTCTTAACTAGGCATTGTTAGGCATCTTGTTTGGGCGGTCTAGGCAAAGCATAGGGCAGTACGGAGTAGTGCTTTAAAGATTTAAGAGAATCAGGTGCTACCAATCAAATATCTTTTCGTCCCTGTAGGGATACGAGTTATGTGACTTCGTTACAAATCCCATCGTTCTATCCCCTATCCAATATGGGTGAAGCTAACATGGGTGAAGCTAATCCTCGACTCTTCCATTCCCTAGTTATTATTATTATAGAGTTAGGCTCGTGCGAAAAGGGGACGATTGGTGATAAGGCAAAGAGAGCACTTTTTATAAATAGTAGGAAGATCTATGTGGCAGCTGTCAGAAGTAAAGAAGCTACATAATAGGAAAGGATATTCGAGCGGCATGTCGAAATCTTTCTGCCGGTACAGTAGCCGTTGCTCTCATCTTATATTTCAAGGAGAAAGAGAGAGTCGTACTCCGAATCACATAGCGTCATCCGGGACACGCGACAACCGGCAATTGCGCCCACGCAAAAAATTGTTTCCAGTGGGGATATTAACATATACCCCGTCCTGGTTTGCCGATGGGTATTGATGACCAGAGCCAAAGAAATTGCAGGGTGTGGTAGATCGGTGCTAGCGTCTCACCACTCCAAAATAAGATTTAATCGAGGTATTTATTGGAAGATCTTGGGCATTTTAATCTCTTTCTAACTCTCTAGTGTGGCGGCTTATGGTAAGACGGGATAATAGAAAGCCGTCTTCTGATGATCTGGATCTGAATTTTCTGAGAACAGGGCGAGTGGTCGGGAGGGGAAAGGGAGCTTAAGATAGCTATAAAATGCTACTAAATGCCCAAGAACGCAGGAATGAAAAGCACCTATTCACTGTCAATAAATAAGGACCTTCAATCACACTCTCAAATAAACCCCAATCACTACTTCAGAATGAGACTCTTTTCAACCCTTATGATCTTGGCCATGATTGGTCTTGCACAAGCCTGGTCTATCAACTTCTTTGCCGAAAAAGGCGACAAAATGAAACGGGTTAGTGCCAATGGAACCAAGAGAGGCAACTGCATCAACCTTCGCTCGGATTACGACTGGGTTACAACTTCCATCACCTTTTATCCTCAGACGCCTGCTTGGCCGGACCCAAATGGATACACAGCATACAGCAAGGCCAACTGCAAGGGCACGGCATACTATGGAGTAGAGGGACAGCAGAACCCAAAGAGGAGGTTCAGGAGTTATAGGGTGAAATAAATCCTGGCACTTGTACTAGAGAGCTGATACTAGGCTATCCTATCAGTTTGTATGTGGACACCTACCTTTAACATTTGAAGGTAAAAATTTGGAGCTAAGGGTGGATAGTAGTCAAAGACAACTTGAGGGATTTAACATGTTAAGATATCGTACTTTCTCACACTTATCAACATCATATTTTGACCGACTCGAACTAGACTAAATGTGATTTAAAACTCATTAATACTGAATCAAAGCATATAATAAGACCTCCGGACTCACCTTATTTATATTTCTATAAGTAATTTCTGCTCGTTGTTTGTATATTCATCTTTCAAATTGTTAACCTCGTCGTCGACCTCGAGTATTACTAGTCAATTAGATTCTAGTGGATATATGGGATCCCCATTCAGCCAATTGCCGAATTTCGCGGGCAAAGTCCACCCATTTTTAGCTAGTGCACAATTACCCCTTTCTAGGATTTTCCATAAGGCACATGACGACGCAATCGCATAATCTGAGTCTCGCCTGGTCCTCTGCCTGAGAATCCCGCCTGATTCATATCCTGTTAATTGCACTGCCTGCGTACTTAAGAATCACCCCCAATTCATATCCTGCTATTCTTACCTCCTACTCTATTGTATACTGGATTTAATATGGAGAGACCAACAAAACGTGGACAACCACGCAAATATGCAACAGCCCAGGACAAAGCGACAGCAGAAAGTCAACGCAAGCAATAGAAGCGGCAGATAGTAGCAGCTAGATAGAGGGGCTTGCCATACAGCGATTTCTACACCTTGCACCTTCCTTTTATTACAGCAGAACAGAAAGGAAGAGAGCAATTAAGAGCAGGCGCTGTATGGACTTGAGGATACGAATTTCACATTGATGGTGTGAAACTAAGGTCCAGGAATGGGCTTGAAGAAATAAGGACGAAAAGCAAGCGCTGTATGTAGGCGTTAGCGACTATTACCCTTTCAGTCAGAATAGACCGCCGGGCCCCTATCTAACATAGCTTTTCAGTATGAAACATCTAGAGACCTATGTCCAATGGAGATACTTAAGGCTCGGACAACGCAGTTCGTCGTGACTCTGCAAGTGCTCTCTCAGGCGTGAAATCAGATGATCCATGTTTTAGCATGGTTGCATAAATGTCAACCTAATAGAAAACAATTTTTGCCACTGAATCTGTTTACAAACCTACGTTACTGTCCAAATCTATCGCCCTTGATGAGTCACCTAAATAAAACCAGAAACGGACATACCTTCCGAGACATTGATGCTTGGGAAGCTCTCAAGAAACGTGATTTAGAGTATGCCATCAACCTTCTCGTCTCAGGCGAATGGACCATCGATGGTGTCATAAAGGGCGGTTGGAGCTCTTTAGACGCGAGGGTGGGTGGTGAAAGATGTCACGAGACCGCCCTCCTGGCCTTGATCCTTCGCCGCTTTGTCATCAAGCACTTAAGAGACAGCAAACTTCTGGAGGAATTCAAGGCACTTGTTATCGAATATCGCGCCAATCACGCTCAAGACAAACCGTGGACCAAAGTTTTTAAGGTTCAAGATGTTTATGTTGATAACTCTAACCGTTACAGCCAAATCATGGAATCAATTATTAACACTATAGGTCCTGACTGGACAATGTTTATTGGTTCTGCACGGACACTTACGTCATTCAGTGTGCTCAGCACTATGGAGTGTGGTTTGACTGTTTATTATCGTCGTTTGGGGGACGTCCTTGTCGCCACGAGCAAGGGACAACGTGTAGCTGGGATGGGACAATATCATGATGCCGAGTATCCACTACGCACTTCATTCTCCGATGCTTCTTTCAAGCTCATTGGCAAGCTCTATGCTAAAACTTTGCCAGAAAGGGACTCGGAAAAGCCTTTCGGTCCAGAGCCTCTGGCCTACAAGACCCTTCCAGAGCAAGCACGAGAGGTGTTCCACTTCTCAAAAGCCAACAAGATCATTCCAGGTCATAATGATTGCCCTATTATCGTGGGGTCATTCTCCGCATCTATGCAGATCTTGGTTAGACTCTGTTGGCTGTACAAGATCCCAATTACGCTTTGTATGCCCCATCTGCGATACGAGAAAACTGTCGGTGATTTAGAGAGCTTGGCGACATATAAGCTTACTTCGGCACCTGTGCGGACTTACGTTGCTGCCCAGAGAGCAGGAGGAAGCTTTAAAATGGTAGACTTCATAAAAGAGGGTATTGAAGACGAGCCGTGCTGGAAGCTCGGTGGCTACAGCATGTATCATGAATCACAACTTGGAAGTCTTCTCTCCTCAGGAATTGATGACGAGTATCACAAAACCCTGGATCAGGCTGAAGTTGGTCATTTGATCTCTCTATTTGGCTTTGTCCATCCCGAATATCCACTACAAACTGAAAACGAAGGCGCTGACCTTGTGGCGTTGCGAAGGTCAATATGTGGAGAAATCACCCAATCAGCTGAGCTAACTTTAGAGGGCATCAATTCTGGCTGGGGGTTGAAAGAAGACGGTGGAGTGAACAACATGAGCCTTCGCTCGCTTGCTTCCGCTTGCAATAAGATCACCAGTCAGTACAATCTTCAGGACACGGTTCTCGCATATCAGCGCCACATCGATAAGAAAAGGGCCTCTTATCGAATGCAATGCAAGCCTATACCATTCACCTTTAACCACATTGACATTTCAACTCCAAGGCATGAAAAAGCCAAGTGGACTGGCATTCTCAAAAAGCACCTATATACTACGGAGCCCATGTATGCCAATCTTTTTGTGGTAGGTAGGACAATTTATAGTATAAGGGACCAGACAGAGGCGGACAGGCTCATGATTCTCGTCAACAACGATAATCAGAATCTAAACATCTTGCTCGAGCGACATCCTGAGCATAGTGTCTTCTTAACGCAAAATTACCAGAAAAAAGTTGACGAGCTTCGAAAAAGGAGTAAAAGGGAAATTGGAAAGAAAAAGGCCAGGTCTAAGGTAACAGAAAAAAGAAGTTTCTAAGCCCCACATAATGCATCATCCAATATATATGTACTCAAATATCTATATTGGGTTTAGAACAAGCGTGGTTGTATAATGAGTGAGATACCAACATAAAGTTAACATTGTTATAGTAACAGAGAAATGAGTTCTGAACGAATATCAATGGAGTATAGTTGACCATTTCGATGTACTCAGTTAGCCTCGACATAAGACATCCTACCTAAAAGATGTTGTCAATTTCAGCGTCGTAGCATACCTGAGATCCCGAATTCTCAGGACGCGAGTTCGTTGTCACTCTTACCGAATATTGGCGTTAGATAGTGTTACCATACAGCCTATGAGGATACGCTTGTCTGTATGGCTGTGCTTGGAAGAGAAGGCATCTGATAAGCTACGGCCGTTGTGCATCCTAAGCCTTCCGCTTTGTTTGATATCTAGCTTGGCCGGCATATAGGTAGATCAAGATACGTCACACTGCCATTTCCATCAGTGGCAGCGGCGGCAGTGCCTCTCATGAGTCACTGTTATGAATAGTCGTAATCGAATGGATGGAATAACTCGCAGCCTTTTCGAGAATTTGGGCATGAATGCACTCCCATTATGTCATGAGACTTGAAGCAAGGTCAATACTACGAGTTGAGCTTATCAGACATAAGCAGTGCCCCAAGTTAAGCATGGCCCAACTTTCGTTGCCGAGCTTTACGAAGTGATCTATGAAAGCATGAGGATGAATGAGTGAAACTGGAGCTCCTTTGTGCCTTATTTTATCTCAATCCCTTACGAGCACTTGGAGTGATACTGCCTTCACCTAATCAGATGGATAAGAGGCGAAGCACTTGTCTTTGGTACGTGATTAGGAGTGTGATTAGCGAGCACCGGAATGCCTTCCCGGACAAATGGATGCGCCATTGGTGGAGGCGACGCGAATATTCGTGAAGTTATAGCAGACATCCAGCGGGCCTCGACATGATACCAGGAGTGGAAATAGAACTCCACTTCAGTCGACGAATACAGATCAGTATTCAAATATCCATTTGGACTATAACTGGAGCTAGCTACTGGAAGTTAAGAATACGTTGATCTCATATGACCAACAGTTGTCTCATCATGGTTATGATAATCAAGGTTAAGACGGAGTATGCATGTTTAAATGTAGTCCTAGCCCGGGACAGGAAGGAATGAATTGGTGAGTCAACCGCTCTAGTCCTCCATAAAGTCCTTAGGGTAGACCTCAAGGGATCTAATGGCGACTTTGCTGTCGAATTCTGGAATGAAAATCGAACAATCCCCCCCTTGATCAAGACTTATTCTCAGGCGAATTAATCTCAGACCTTCTTTATCAATAGTCTCCTCACATTCAAGACAAGTCCCCTCGTCTTGGATATCATTTGTTCCATCATTCCTTAGAACCTTCGTTTTAGGGAGAAATAACTCTGGAAGAAACTCCCAAGTGATCTCATCACACCGGACAAGTGCTTCTAGCCTATTATCTAGATCTTCGCATAAGTCCTCAAAGATCCTAATGAAGCACCTAAAATGCTCCTTATCCAGTAAGAAGGTTGTTATATGGTCAGAGTGGACATCGCGGAACATCCTCAGTTGCGTGCGCTTGTGGAATAACGTCTTGAAATTAACCTTGCAGTCATTGTTAATTGTGACTATTACAAGATGGATTCACTTACCAAAGTAACAGGCTCCCTGAAGTCTGCGGTTTCAACGCCATAGAGCGCCTTTTCCATCATGAATTGGAGATTTGGGGATATCAGATCTACGATAACTGTTCTCTCCTGGGTCTTGGTGTCTGCTTTTGTCAGGTCTTCTTGTCAACCCCAGCTTCAACTGAGGACTTACTCATAGTATACCGGATAGTAAATAAAGAAGAAAGCTGATGCCTCTCAGTGTCTGCATCGTTGGTTTCGTATTTGAAAGGCTCGACTTTCTCGTAACAGCTACATTCATTATTAGATCTTGTAATATAGACATGTTGCCCTTTCGTAGTTACCTTTCTCCCACCAGTTTCCACTGGGGACTGGATGCGATGAAGGGTTCAGTTTGCTCCGGTTTGAGCATGCCCCAGCCTGGATTTGATCCCATGGTGTCGTGGAGTTGTGTCTGAGCGATCTAAATCCATAATTAACGTCCTCTTACCAGTGGGTGGTAATCGTCTCTTTATAGACTTTCAGGGCCTCGCCCGACCCATAAATCAGCCAGACCAGTGGATTATCCTTGTTTCGGCTGGTATTCATGGTCTCAATCAGAACTAGCATTCCTCGCTTGCAACTTCTTGAGAGCCTACCTACAAGTCAGCAACGACCCAGCCCGGCTAGGTCGTAGAAAAAGTAGAGGGGGCAGAGTCGTAGACATTACAAGTGCGTAAAAGGTATAAAACCAGCATGCATTAATTCATTACAGCGCGGTATATAATTTCCCAGCATATCAATTAATTGGAAACCAGACAGGATGTGGAGACTACGGGATAACCATTGACTTGGTTCTGGCTTCCGAGGAGCTTGCAGACGCAAACATCAAATGCACGATACATGGTACGGAGCACGGATCAGATCATCGCACGATAGAGACTGCGTTTGACATTTCAGTCCCGGCGCCGAAACAGGAAGAAAGACTTCGGTTCAAGAATGCACCTTGGAAGGAGATCAATAGCAGGATTGTAGACACGCTGAGTGTTAGGCCAGTGGAAAACACAGTGCAGCAGAAAACGGACAGGTTGATGTCGGCCGTGCTGGAAGCAGTCCAAGCACTGACACCCTGAGCCAAACCGTCGCCATATGCAAAGCGGCGGTGGACCCATGACCTCACACAGCTGCGGCATGTATACATATACTGGAGAAATCG
Source organism: Fusarium oxysporum f. sp. lycopersici 4287 (assembly GCF_000149955.1). Lineage (NCBI taxonomy): Eukaryota > Fungi > Ascomycota > Sordariomycetes > Hypocreales > Nectriaceae > Fusarium > Fusarium oxysporum. The sequence continues at coordinate 746,956 of NC_031000.1, forward strand.
AGCCCGAGCTAAAAGGCGTGCGGGACAGAATGCTAAAGATCTAGAAAATACGGCAAAGGCTGCGGCTAAGCAATACCACGATGCCATACGGCGACGGAAGAACACTCACTGGAAGGAGTTTCTGGCGGATAACGACAGCATCTGGAAAGCAGCCAAGTACATGATATCCGGGGACGATGCAGCTTTTGGGAAGGTACCCCAACTCATTAAGGCAGACGGAACAGTGACAACTAGCCATGAAGAGCAAGCCGAAGAACTGTTAGCCAAGTTCTTCCCGCTACTGCCAGACACTAATTATCGAAGACGAAGGACCCCGACAACAGAGAGCCCCAGTAACGATGCCAAACCTGACTTTGGAGGAAGTGGAACGTCAGCTATGGGCGACCAAGTCATGGAAGGCGCCAGGAGAAGATGGACTACCAGCGATCGTTTGGAAGCAAGTCTGGCCGTCGGTGAAACACGACGTCCTCGTCATCTTCCAAGCATCACTGGACGAAGGCGTGGTACCAGACCAATGGAGACATGCTCGAATCATCCCACTCAAGAAGCCAGGTAAAGATGATTATACGATACCGAAAGCCTGGAGACCGATCTCGCTTCTCGCCACGTTGGGTAAGGTGCTGGAATCGGTCGTCGCCGAGAGAATCTCCCACGCGGTAGGTACTTACGGACTTCTTCCGACCAACCATTTTGGTGCGCGCAAGCAGTGATCAGCAGAGCAAGCCCTCGTACTCCTACAAGAACACATCTTCTTAGCATGGCGGGCACGCCATGTCGTGAGTCTCGTCAGTTGCGACGTGAAAGGCGCATACAATGGTGTGTGCAAAGAGAGGCTACTGCAGCGGATGAAGGCGAGAGGGATCCCCGAGGGTCTCTTACGCTGGGTGAATGCTTTTTGTTCCGAGCGAACTGCAACCATCATGATTAATGGCCAGAGTTCCGAAAGCCGACCTCTACCACAAGCAGGACTCCCGCAGGGGTCGCCCTTGTCATCGATACTGTTTCTATTCTTTAACGCAGATCTGGTGCAGACGCAGATCGATAGAAATGGTGGTGCCATCGCCTTCGTCGATGACTACACCGCGTGTGTATCGGGACCGACAGCCCAGAGCAACCGGAGAGGAGTACAGGCAATAATCGACAAGGCTGTCGACTGGGAGAGACGCAGCGGCGTGACTTTTGAGGCGGAAACAACGGCGATCATACATTTCACCAGGTACACAGGCAGGATAGACTCGGAACCATTCACAATCAAGGGTGACAGAGTCTTTCCGAAGGACCAAGTCAAGATTCTCGGGGTCGTTATGGACTCACGGCTTCACTACAAGCAGCACATTGCAAGGGCAGCAACGAAGGGTTTAGGAGCTGCGATGGAACTGAAACGACTGAAGGGAATGGCTCCCTCGACAACGAGGCAGCTTTTTACAGCCATGGTAGCCCCTGTGGTGGACTATGCCTCCAACGTCTGGATGCATGCGTGCAAAACAGGATCGGCGTATGCGATCCATCGAGTACAAAGGATAGGAGCACAAGCAATCATAGGATCCTTTACAAGCGTGGCGACAGGAGTTGCCGAAGCTGAAGCCCACATAGCGACCATCCAAGAAAGGTTCTGGAGACGAGGAAGCAAGCTTTGGGTAGACATACACACGCTACCACGGACCAACCCGGTCCGGAATCTCCTACGAGGAATCAAAGCCTTCAGGCGCTTCATAACTCCTCTCAGGCGCATCGCGGATATATGCAGAGAGTTACCGAAGGATACCATGGAAGTCATTCAGCCATTCACCCTCGCGCCATGGGAGGCACGCCTACAATCCATACTGAACAGTCAAGGAGAGGACGAAGAAAACAAGATCAAAGAGCTAGCCAAAGCAGGATGGGCGGTCAGGATAGCGACAAGCAGCTCTGCGCGGAATGATCTAGTCGGCATGGGAGTAGCTATCAGAATCCCCATATCCGTGGCAAGAGCCGGCAAGATCAGCGAAGCCTTTTCGGTCACCCTGGGTACGAGGGAAGAACACAACCCCTACACAGCCGAACTAGCAGCGATTGTTCATGGCCTCGGCTGTCTGCCAGAGATGAAGTATCGAGTCATTGTGATCGTGACAAGTAACAAATCGGCTGCACAAGCTATAGGTAACCCCCGCCAGCAGTCAGGTCAAGGACATATACGAGAGATATATGATGCTATAGAGAAGCTTCGAGGAGATGGAAACAGAGTCAACCTCATCTGGCTACCACGCGACAGCGAGCTCAAAATCCAGAAGACAGCCAAGATGTCAGCTCGTTACGCAACGGAGCCGTACATGACACCGCGGAGAGGAATGATCAAAGCAAAGACCACAATTCTTAATCGAACGAGGGCAGATCTACGAATGGAGAGGAAGCTACCAGATGGAGTGGGCAGGCATTCTAGAAGGGTCGACTCGGCTCTGCCTGGTAAACATACCCGCCTGCTGTACGATCAATTATCATGGAAAGAGGCCAGCGTGCTGGCACAACTGAGAACCGGAATGGCGCGACTGAACGGTTACCTATATCAGATCAGGGCAGCACCGACGGATGAATGTCCGTGTGGGCGGGCAAAGGAAATGGTAGAGCATTTCCTCTTTCGATGCGTGAAATGGACGACACAACGCAAAGAGATGTTTCAGAGTATAAATGAGAAATGCGGCAACCTCTCCTTTCATCTGGGAGGTAAGGCAGCATCAGACGGTCAGGAATGGACACCGAATATGGACGCAGTACGAGCCACAATCAGGTTCGCGATCGCTACAGGTCGCTTGGAACAGAGATGACGGGAACACTACTAACCTAGTAGCATTTTATCAACACTAACCGATAACCTATGACGCCCTCAAATAATCAACAGCAGGCATTGCTTCAGCCGCCAAAGATAGGAAACTGAACACTTGGAGGAAATGGGCTTCAAGTTGACCTACTACTAACATCCAGGAGGGCCAAGGAGAAGAGCGATGACTAGACTGGAAAGAACAAGGCGATATTCTCATGGGCTTGGCGAAAGCAAGGCAATCATGAGTGAGATGTATGTAATCTTAGCTTTAGAGCCCTCTGGGCGTTGGCCTACCGGGCGTAATAGACTTGTGTGTGTGTGTACCCTCTCGGGTGGGATAAACTCATTCTATGGCGCGAAACATTTCTAGCTCGTCGGGGTTTTCCATGAAGAAGGCAAACGCCCTCATAGCGTATTTGTACCTGTTCAAGGTCCTACTCCGAATTGAACAGCTCCCCTAAGAGTCAGTATCCGTGCTCACCCCCAGCCTTTGTTTCCTAGGAAGCTCTTGACCTGTACACTAGCAAGCGGTTCAACCACAGTCTGAACGACCGCAATGCAGAGAACTAGTGAATAAACCAATTGTAGCGATCTGGCCAATAAAAACCCGCTCTTCTCCACAGATCAAGCAGAAACCCGAGACGGGGCTCTGAAGAAGGATCGGGCAATCCAAGTCCAGACACGTCTTCCCGACCAATGCGTAGAATAATCTCAATCACTTCAGCGTGCCCATCTGCGCTGCTCGATTGCTCATAGAGTGGTATGACTGCAGCATAGTCGTCTGGGGCAGTGTCTTTGTAGCCCACTGCATCTTCCGTAATACTTTCAATTATCGTTAGGCCTCCGTCGATAAGACCATCCTTGAGGTCCCCAAACATCTGATAACGTGCCCAAATCGCATCGCCTAACCTATTCTCGAAGATAGCGTTGACATATTCGTCGGCCCAATGTTTGTCCAATTGCGCATTCTCCAGCGAGGGGTGGAGATTGAGTATGTGATCTATGGGAATGTCCAGGAACAGTTGTTCGACAATACCCACTGGCTCTCCCTCCATAGGCGGGAATAAAAACTGACATATGCCTTGACACGCCATTATTTGGAAGGGCTTGGTAAAAACGTGTTTTCTCTCGATATTGGAGTGTTCTCAAAAGCGGAGCTGTAAGGGAAAAGAAAATGTAGATAAAAAAGAAATGGAGAAAACAACGGAGAAAACGCTAACATTAGGGTCCAGAGTTTTTAAGAGGCATCGGACGATAAGGTTAAGCTAACGTGGCATTCTCCGATTCGTTTTCGCATAACTACATGTAACGTGCATGATAAGCGAGTGCTCCAGACAAGCGAGTGCTCCAAAAATCCCTCAACCTACACTATCACTATTCAATCAGATATTTCTCAACAACCTAATATGCCAGAGTCTTCAAATGAAGCTAAGATTATTCTTGCCCTTCAGGCCCTCCAGAATGACCCAAAATTAAGTCTTCGAAAGGCCGCAGCTATATATCATGTTGACCGCTTTACCTTAAGTCGCCGCCGGCATGGCATTCTTTCAAAGCGTGATACTCTCACAAAGTCACGGTTATTATCTGATCAGGAAGAGGATATGATATTCCAATTCATCCTTGACCTAGATTCGCGAGGATTTCCCTCGCGACTATTATATGTGGAAGATATCGCGAATTCTTTGCGTGCCAACCGCGGCGCGCCACCTGTCGGCAAGCGCTGGGCTCATAACTTCATCAAGCGACAACCAGAGCTAAAGACACATAAATTTCGCAGATATGACTATCAGAGAGCTAAATGCGAAGATCCGACTATTATTCGTGGCTGGTTTCGGCTTGTAGAGAATACAATCGCGAAATACGGTATCCGATCAGATGATATCTGGAACTTTGATGAGACCGGCTTTATGATGGGTGTGATTGAGCCCGGAATAGTCATCACAGGCTCCCACAGGCAAGGAAGACCAAAGCAAGTACAGCCTGGAAACCGCGAATGGATTACTGTAATCGAGGGGATTAATGCGGAAGGTCAATCGATCCCACCGTTCATCATTGGTGCAGGCAAGGATCACCTTGCAAATTGGTACCAAGAATGCGACCTCCCCGGCGATTGGGTTATTGCATTGAGCGAAAATGGATGGACTAATAATAATCTAGGTCTCGAGTGGCTAAAGCACTTTGATCGGGCTACAGCTAAGCGAACGAACAGTCGCTATCGCCTCTTGATCCTTGATGGTCACGAAAGTCACCACTCCGTCGAATTCGAGGAATATTGCAAAGAGAACAAGATTATCACGCTCTGTATGCCTGCTCATGCCTCTCATCTACTTCAGCCTCTTGACGTAGGGTGCTTTGGGCCGCTGAAAAAGGCATATGGTCGACAAATAGAGCATCTGATTAGATGCTCTATAACCTACATTTCCAAGACTGAGTTCTTTCCTGCCTTTCACGCCGCCCACCAAGCTGCTATTACAGAAAGCAATATCAAGGGAGGTTTCCGAGGAGCTGGGCTTGCTCCCTTTGACCCAGAAAATGTTATCTCGAAGCTTGATGTGCAGCTACGGACTCCGACGCCTCCTGTAGAGGTCACAATACCATCGACCCTTTGGACTGCAAGGACCCCAAAGACACCACTAGAGGCCCAATCGCATTCCAAGTATCTGCAAGGAAGGATCAGAAATCATAAGAGCAGCTCCCCTGAGTCAATAATTGAAGCCGTAAAGCATTTTGAGAAGGCAACAACTGTTCTTATGGATAAGATGGTCTTACTATATGATAGGAATCAACAACTTGAACAACAAAATAAGACAGTAGGGCGACGCCGGAGGGGAAAAAGGACTAAGGTACAGAAAGAAGGGCCTTTAACTATAGGGGAAGCATCACAAGCAATTGATCAGATAGATATTGATGCGCAGGTAACAGCTGAATCCTCAAGAGGTGGTCGCGGAAGGTCACAAGGATCAAAGCCTCGGCAATGTAGTATTTGCGGAAAGACCGGGCATACTGCAAGAACCTGTCAGGAGGCAATTGAGGTCAGTAGGGAATAGGATTGTAATTAATTTTAATTGATCAGATAGGTTGTGGTGTTTTTATTACTCTTTTTGAGTCTTTAGGTGTAGATTGGTGGAGCACTCGCTTGTCTGGAGCACTCGCTTATCATGCACGTTATAGAGTAACGTGTATGATAAGCAAGTGGGCCATCCAAGTAAGTGGGCCACTTCTTGTATACCCTTAAGGTAAAAATTAAAATAAAAACACCACAAGCTATCTAATTAATTAAAACTACTCGCTATACTCTCCTCTAGACGTCTCAATCACTACCTGACAGGTCCTTGCATTATGCCCAGTCTTTCCGCATACACCACAGCGCCGAACGCCCGGTCGCGCCGACCTTTCTTGACCACTACTTCTCGACGATTCGGCCACTACCTGCGCATCTACATCCATCTAATCAACTACTTGCCTTGATTCCCCTACAGTCATCACCCCTCCTTTCTATAATCGAGTTCTTTTTGCCCTTCGGCGTCGACTAAGTATCTCATTTGCTTGTTCAAGGTCATTCATCCTAGCCTCTACTAAGGCTAGCTTATGCATGACTGTGCTTGTTCCCTTCTCAAAACACTTCACAGCTTGAATAAGTGACTCTGGAGAGCTGCTATGATGTCTTCTGATTCGTTTCTGTAAGTAGGCAGATTGAGATTGGACCTCAAGAACTGTCTTTGGGGTCTTTGAAACCCATGGGGTTAAGGGTTCAGCAACCTCCTCGGAAGGCGTTGGAGTCCGCAGCTTCATATCAAGCTTTGAGATCACGCTTTCCGGGTTAAAAGGAGCAAGCCCAGCTCCTCTAAAACCCCCTTTGATATTTTTTTTCGGTTATAGTGGCTTGGAAGGCGGCGTGGAAGGCGGGAAAGAACTCAGTTTTCGAAATATAGGTTATAGAGCATCTGATCAGATGCTCTATTTCTCGACCATATGCCTTCTTTAGTGGCCCAAAGCACCCGATATCAAGAGGCTGAAGTAGATGAGACGCATGAGCCGGAATACAGAGCGTGATGATATTATTCTCCTGGCAATATTTCTCAAAAGCGACGGAGTGGTGACTTTCGTGGCCATCAAGGATCAGAAGACGATAAGAACCAACTGATCGGTCAGTTGTGCATCGGTTGAAGTGCTTTAGCCACTCAAGGCCTAGTTCATTATTTGTCCAGCCATTTTGGCTCGTTGCAATAACCCAGCCGTTTGGGAGGGTAGGTTCTTCATGCCAGTTGGCAAGGTGATATTGGCCCGCTCCAATGATAAACGGCTCGATCGCCCAGCCTTCCGCATTAATCGCTTGAATGACTGTAATCCATTCACGATTCCCAGGCTGCACTGATTTTGGTCTTCCAAGCCTTTCTGAACCTGTGACGACCATGCCGCTTGAGATAACACCCATCATAAAGCCAGTCTCATCAAAGTTCCAGATATCCTCTGATTGGATACCATACTTCGCGATTGTGTTCTGTACGAGCTTAAACCAGTTGCGAATAATAGTTGGATCTTCGCATTTGGCCCTCTGGTAGTCATATTTACGAAAGAAATGCGTCTTGAGCTCTGGTTGTCGTTTAACGAAGTTATGAGCCCAGCGCTTGCCGACGGGTGGCGCCTTGCGGTCAGCGAGGAGAGAATTGGCCATTTCTTCAATAAAAGAATGTCGCGGAGGAAACCCTCGCGAATCTAGGTCGAGAATAAAGTGAACTACTATTTCTTCTTCTAGATTAGATAGTCTGCGTGATTTCTGGGTAGTATCGCGTCGTGATTGAATGCCATTCTGGCGGCGACGTAAGGTATTGCGAGGAACTTCATATGTATCTGCAGCGCGTCGGACACTTAGTTTGGGGTTATTTTGAAGGGCCTGAAGTGCAAGAAGGATTCTACCTTCTTTATTGGGTTGTGACATACTGGGTGGTTGAGAATTATTTGATTAGGTAGTGATGATGTAGGATGAGGGATTTTTGGCTCACATGCTTGTCTGGCTCACATACTAGTGATTCACGTTACTCTATTAGTGAGTGCAATAAACCAATAAGTATAACTCTTAGGTTCACACCTTAAATTGAGATTTTAAGAAAACTCAAATGTTTAAACTTAGCCAAAGAGGGCTAAGATCTTCCACTGTAGCTCTGCAAACCCTGAAAGCGTGCATAGACGAAAAGAATGTATTACGATGCAATTCCGGGGAAATTGGAGGGACATCTTGTTGAATAAGTGCTAGGGTATCACGTGCAAGCAGGGATGCTTCAGATTACGCGCCAAAATGGCGACGCCCTAAGGGGGCAGAGTTTAACAGAACACAACATGAATACACCAATTCACATCAATGAGCCGAATACACGTAATGTCTGACAGAACCCTGCTTGCACGTGACAACCCAGCACCTGTTCAAGACTTTCCTGGTGAGAAGAGTGGGGATGGAACTCAGTGTAGGACTCTAAAAATCCCCCTTGAGCCAATCACAGCCTCGGCCTGAGAGTCCAAGCAAGGCTGTTTGACCAATCACCTCGTGGGTATGACAGGGTCCCAAAAAGCCACGTAACTTTGACCATGGCCAATCATGGCCTGGGTATGACACAGTCCTGGCCGTGTCTATGTGAGAGTATCCATTGCCTTCGGCCCTCAGAGCTCCTGGTCGTCCCTATGTTCTTAATTAAGGTAATATGTTGATTGATAGCGCGGGTGAGTCAGACCGTGATCGCCAAGAAAATATGATTCTCATCCAGCACGTGCTGCATAGGACCATGTGCCATTGGCTGGCGCCAAGAACCTCTAAAATGAGTTTCCTTCAAATGGTCCATTAGTGTGTAAGCTCTACGTTTACAAAAAAGGCCATCCATTACTCCTTGACCAAACAAACGTTCTCTCCATCGGTTCATCTGCTTCCCTCTACCGATTCTTATCTCATTACTACGAAGCATTGGAGGTGTCCACCGCATTGAAAACGAGCCAGTAAGGAGATAAGCCCCCACAATTCGTCTAGCTGTGATGGGTCCCAGACAGATGGCGATCCAGCGATCGGCAAGACTTAATACAGCCAACCTTGGTGAACGGTTCTGGAACATCATTCGAGAGAATTGGTATCTGGGTTTCACTTCTTTTGGAGGCCCGCCAGTCCACTTCAAGATCGTGAGTGGCACCTACTGCCCCTGAACCGTTCTCTCCTCTACTCACGAGCCAAACCCCATGCTAGATCGGCTAGACTGGATGGGTCGAGGGCAATACAGAGCCGATGACTAACAATATTCTACGTAGTTTCATGACAAATTTGTCGCTAAGCTTTCATGGATCGATAAGCAAATGGTAGGAATTTATTTCAGCTGACAGAGAAGCTTTGTTGCTGACGTTGTCCAGTACCAAGAGCTGTTCAGTGTCTGCCAAGCATTCTCAGGCCCTGGCAGCACTAAGATGCATTACTGCATCAACCTTCTCCACGACGGCTTCCTCCCTGCTCTCTTTGGCTTCCTCCTCTGGAGGTATGTTTCAGTCGTCCGATCCTGCAGTACAAAGCTAATAAATTGGTTGCAATTAGTCTTCCAGGGGCTCTGGGGATGTATGGACTTTCCATCGGAGTCTCTAACATTGGCGAATCCCTTCCTCGAGCCGTCTATGCTCTCCTTTCCGGTCTCAACGCTGCTACCGTCGGCATTATCGTTCTCGCGGCCGTCCAGTTATCTGAGAAGGCCATCACTGACAATATGACCCGCATTCTGGTTTTTCTCGGGGCCTCAGCCGGCATGATGTACAATGCGCTCTGGTATTTTCCGTTGTTGATGTTTCTGGCTGGCGTCGCGACGGTTATCTATGACTTCCGCTGGCTCCATGGCCCTATTAAAGTCATCACTGTGAGTTTCCAGAAAAAGGCCAAGCATTCTCAGAATACATCAGAAGAAGGTGTCGAGATGCAAACCCAACAGCAAGCCACCGCAAGCAATGGTCACGAGGAATACAACGCAGGTGCTGGACCGTCCAGCCGCGGCAAAGACGGCGAGCGGTCGAGCCAGAGAATCGATGAAAATGGCTCCCTCCCGCTTACTGAGCAGGAAGCATCGACGACCGAAGATCAGTCTCGGATAGTCCCTCAGGAGCGACGTCTCAACATCAGCTGGAAGTTCGGGGTACTGCTTATAGTCCTCTTCCTGCTCTCTTTCATCGTCGTTATGGTTCTACGCGGTACGCTACCCCATAAATCACGTCTATACAATCTCTTCGCCAATATGTACCTCGCTGGTACTATCATTTTTGGCGGTGGGCCCGTCGTGATCCCGCTTCTCCGGGAATATGTTGTCGCCGAGAACTGGGTTAGCCCTCGAGATTTCCTTATCGGACTCGCCCTCATTCAAGCCTTCCCAGGACCCAACTTTAACTTCGCGGTTTATCTTGGCAGCCTGACTGCCATCAATGGTAGATATAATTCCGCTGCCGGTGCAATCCTCGGATTCCTAGGAATCTTTATTCCCGGACTGCTCACGGTGCACGGGACTATGGGTGTCTGGAGTGCGATACGCGGGTGGAGATGGGTCAAGTCGTCTCTCAGAGGAGTCAATGCGGCTGCCGTTGGCCTCATCTACACTGCGGTATATCGTCTTTGGCAGATCGGCCATATTGATGAAGGTTTCCAGCAGGGCACCAGCCTGGCTGTGGATCCTTGGTGGGTCGTTGTGACGGCCACAAGCTATGTGGGTGGCTATTGGTTTCGGGTGAGTCCGCCCGTGGCAATTGGTACGGGAGCCGTCATGGGTCTGATTTGGTATGGTGTTGTCTCAGACTGATGGGCCATTTGCTTCTATGTTGTGGTAGTATCTATTGGCAATAAGGGAAGAAAGCCTTAGTATGTAACGTATGTGATAAGCGAGTGGCACAGCTATACTGTGCATGTTAAAAGCTAAACCTTGAATTTTTAGAAACTGCTACCGGTACTCCAGGTCCTGGTAATTAGATTCCGTCCAGCACCAATCAACCTGAGGGAGTGGGACCCGAGAAAAGAATGACTCACGCCGATCAGGTTCCTGGCTTCCTGGCAGCCGTAACCGTAATTATCCCCTACCTCAAATGAGGCCGTGCGAATGATAGTGGTGAACTTACCTGTCCTGCTAAACGAGCAGAGATAAGTCAAGCATTAAAGCCCGGAGTTATTATCACTACGACGACGCATATTTTGGATTCTTATTCGAGCCTAGCAGTTGCGATTATTATGCAAGTCACATTACAATATGGTCTAATGCTTCGATTCGAGGATCGACCGTATAGTTTATTCGATAGGATTCAATACAGCTTCACCGTCAACTCCGTCGGCAATCGCAAAGGTCCTCCAGCCTGCCTTAGGAAGATCAATCGTCATATCTCCACAAAGATACTTCATGAATACGCCATGTGTGACAACAACAACATTTTTCGGCATATTCGCGAGATCTTCGCTCCCGTGGATGTCTTGAACCGTGTCCCGCAACCTCTCTCGGAATCTTTTAGCTCGTGCGGCAACAGCAGAATCGTTGGCCGCGTGAGGACCGTCCTTGGTGTACCAATCCTCAGCCAAGACGCTGAAGTCAAGGAGCGGAAAAGCTATCTCTAGCGCAGAACGTTTGGATCCGGTATCACAGGGAAGGTCGCTTCGCTCCTGTAGGTCCTGGTCTATAATGAGACGGGTGCCTTCTTCGTTGCCATTATTCTTGAGGTATTGTTTGCTTAGGATATGGGAGAAGCCAGCCAGTGTCGTCTGTAGGGTGCGCGTGAGTGGAGAAGTGAATATTATGGCGATTGACCCTGGATGAGGGAACGTATCGGCTAGGGCCGATGCTTGAGAAAGACCCAAAGAAGTGAGAGGTGGATCTCTTTGTGAGAAGTCTTTTGAGACGTTATGTTCCGATTCTGCATGTCGAACTAGGTAAACTAAATGGGACATGGTGCTTGTTTGAATTTTGAGAACGATGTTGCGCGAGGTATTTCGCAACGTGGAGGTTCTCCTCTAATAAAAGCCATGCGGAGTGAAAACGTGATCAAAGCCCAGCATAACGTCACTACCCTGGCTCGGAGCTATTGACCACCCGTGTTTTGATCCATTGATGCCTTAGGCTGTTCGAAATCTCGTTGATGATCATAGAGGTGGTGATGTTCTTCTTCCTTTTATTTTATTTTGCACTTGTCGCTGCCCATTTTGATCTCTACTGCATCGAATGGAAAAGGATAGCCTGGTAAGGACTTGTAAAGGACTTGTCTTGAGGGACAGTGTTTTCGATCCCCGCTGATTTTTTGATTAAACTTGCGTGATAAACCTTCTCATTGGCTGGTTCGTTCCTTCGTCACAACCTTCGCAGCTAGCTCTACTTTGGTGGCGCAAAGCGATACTACCTCCTGAGCGCCTACGTGCAAATCAAATCTTAACCGCGCGTATTTCGCGACTGCGTCGTAGTAGTTTAGGAAGAGCTCTACTGACGCCAGTATGTATGCAACAAAGATTTCCCCCTCTTCAATTGACTCTTGATCTTGTCGGTCGTCCACATTTACCATGAAGTATTGACTACCCTGACTATCTTTAAACATGTGGCCTCCAAAGCTCCGTGATCACCAGGCTGATGGTCATGACGTCGAGCAGAATGAAACAACCCCATGGCTACAGCATACAGGATGGCCTAGTAACTAATGACTAAATTAACTTTACTAGAGTTGATTTTATTGGCCCACTCTAAACCTAGTAGGGTTGATTATTGCCAGGGTGTAGAGTTGATTTTACATTATTCCACATACAGGAAGGGTAGTGCTGATCAGAACAGGGGTTTACTATAGAACGCGACGCGTCCTGTCGCGTAAAGTGCTATTAAGTACAAGTACAATATACTGTATGGTGTCATTATCGATCTAAGTGTAATCTTTATTTAGATCATACTATTAGCAGCCAAATCATCATGACGAACACTATGACGGATTGTGATTTACGATCTGAGCCATGGAGTGCAATTTATCCGTACGTTCTTCTCTCAACATACCGCTTTCTCATCTGTCAAGTGTATGTTTGCCTCTGTTACCGATGAGGTTGCTACTCATTTAAAAACACGACATCGCGATTTAAAGCCAGAGCATCGATAGGGCCTAGTGGAGAAGATTCGAAAGATCCCGATACATTCTACGCAATCACGACGAACTACGTGATCTACGGTACCCAACTGATACGATTGAACCCATTCCGCATCTTGCGCCACAAGAACCAGACGGAATGAAATGTCGTACGTGCGGCCATATTGTTCGTCGTATCCAAAAGACACAAAAACATTGTGCTGACGAGCATCAATGGATGAACACAAGAGGCAGAGGCAACCAAAGCTGAAGAGGAGGGGAGGTCAGGATAAATAACAAGGCATGAAGAGATAGAGGCATAACTTCTAAATTGGTAAATTATAGATCAGAGGATGTACGGCTGACATGAACGAATTGATTCAGAATGTACAATACACTCTCCTACTTCTGTCAACACTCGATGACAGACGTCTAGCAACGTCTGCGTTCTGGAGTAAGCACTACATGACCTTGGAGAGTCAGGTGTAGAGAATCTCGGTGATGACCTTTCCATGATGTCCTAACAGCACGAATGCTTTCGTTGTCTCTCGTAGGGCATGGGGTGTACGTGATTGGCTGACTCAGAACATGACGCCGCATTTTAGCTCAAACCTGCTGGAATGGGTTTGTAGCTTGAGACATAAGGAGTAATGGCGGTATTCGGTCGCTCCCGTCGAGACTCAACTGGAAATTATGGTTTCTGGCCATATACAACATGGCTGAGTGCGTTAGATGAAGTCTAGGATGGCTTTGAGGTGTAGACTTACAAATTAAACAGAGCGTGGTACTTGCGAGCATACGATCCTGACGTATCTGGGCCAACATCACCAGGACTTCGTCCGTGGGCATGCCCAGAACTCCACAGAATATCTTCAGAGAGAAAGCCTCTAGGCCTTCCAAGAGTTGAGCGATATTACACATGCCTATATCTTTCAACTGTGGATCTTTGGGCCATGATCCTAGAGGCAATCGGAACTTTCGGTGGACAACATTCGTGAAGCCAGCATGCCTGATCCACCCTTCAAGTCTTGGCCCTGGGCAGGGCTCGCGGTTCAGCTTCGTTCTTGCCGTATCGATGAATAGTTTCATCCATTTCAGGAGGTGATGATCGTCCGTGATTGAGCCGTCTTCTGAATAGTAGAGAAGGTCAAAGTCCTGAAATTCGGCCCAGCCGCCAGGATGAAGGTGCCTGTTGACGATCAGTAGGTGCTATCACTTCATTTCGCGCTAAATTACTCAAAAACGTTCTCCACTAGCTTTGGCCAGTCCAGGATGGAAGTCGACATGTAGCGTGAAAAAATGTAGTCAAACTTATCGTGGACCCATGGTTGCTCGACGTCATCGACCTCGAACTTGACGTTTGGGGGAACCCTTCTTCTATCAACATTGCTACACGTCAAGCTCGGGATCAACATACCATGTGGGTTGGATAGCACTCAAATCGTTTCCGATAATCTAGAATGTCAGCAATTCTTGCTCCGTATATAGGGAAAGCGTTACATACTTCAGCACTAGGATACTCTTCACCGACGCAAATGGCCCCTATTTCTGTAAGCATGAATCGACACAAAGCAAGACTGAACATAATACCCACATATACCTGTCCCTGTACCGATATCTAAAACTCTTGCTGACCTATTTAAGTCAACTGGAGCTAGAAACAGGCGATTGCCAATGCCTTTAGTTATGAGCAAATGTGTCAGATCGAGTCGTTCTCGTTCTGCTTCGTCGTTGGGAAAGTTATAGGCTGTAAAGTATCAGAAGTCGCACAAAGTCGTACAAACTCAGCGAAGGTCTTACAGTCCGCATTGTAGGCATGGTATTGTCGACCAAATTCAGTGGGATAATTCAGGACGCTCGAGGTCAAAGACGCAGTGTAGGTTGATCTGCTTCGATAAGTAACAGACTCGAAAAGGACCTGGTGATTTACATTTCACTACTTAAGGTTGAGTCACTGTCGTTAACCTTGGAACGGTGATTAGATTGCAATAGCGTAAGAAGAGGGGTAGGGAAGGCACACAGGACGCGTGTCCACTTCAACTGGGGCCGTATTAGTGGCGGCTTCTGCTGCTTCGTGTACCGGTGACTGCGGCGGATTAGAAGGACTTATGCCAGTCATTGTGGCGGATACGATGGGGAAAGGATTGCTGGGCAGCTGCTAAGGAAGTAGACGAAGGGTCAAGTGAAACGGCTTACGGGAAACGTCTTGTACTGGGGCCACCGGGTAAACTAGTGATAGCCGAAGTTTATGGCGTGGGGAAGGTCCCAAGTTTCATAGGCTAGTGAGGCCGTACGCCCCACTCAGTAATCTCTCCACTCAGTGTTAACAGGCTACAGTACGTCAGCTGACTTGATCGAGCTACTTAGCACGTGACCCAGTTGAAGCGCTGTTGGCACAACGCTGGTACCGAGCCCTGACCTAGACTGTATCACTAGATGAGGAAATATCTTGGAATACTCTTACTCATCTTCTCTATAACTTTTGAAAGACCTGGTAACTGCTTGGCGGAGATTCTGGCCGTTGGTGGATGTCCGGTGTTGCGAACCCCGCTTCAGACGTCATCATCGTCATTGGACGTGACCCGCAGCGCTATCCTCAAATCAAATCTGGGGTCATCTCAGTGCCCACAAGCCTCGCCTTACTGACAGCGGGGTCGATCCAATTAAAATGCCTATATAAGAGGTACTTTATTGCCTGCCTAATTTCTATTATGATAGAAGTACCAGCAATTCCCGTTGTTGCAAAGAGAAACCTTACCAGGCTGGCGAATCTATCTACCGATGTAGATGAAATGTAGATGTAGATAGATGTAGATCTACATCTATCTATCTACCAGAGGACATGTGGGTCTTCTATCTATCTACCTGGAGGTCCGGTAGATAGACGAAATGTAGATAGATGCCAAGACCGCGGTGAAAATTGGGTGAGGTAGTTGTACTTTCTCGGTACTAGTGGCATCCTCCTGCACCGAAGTATCGGTACCTCTGACAATCCCTTCCCTAACCGTCCCTCATTTCCCGATTTCCCCACGCCATCCCCCTTTTTCGCTTGGGTCTTGGTTTGACATATTCTCATTGCCCTTGATGCCACCCAAAACCATTGCCCAAATGGCACCTCAAAGCGATTTATTCAGTTACGCAACCGATACTACCATATCGGAAATATCCTGTCCCGAAGACCCAACCTTGCCTATGCACAATTCCTCGTCTCGCGGCAGCCATTCAATCATCAAAGACTGGGATGCAGTATCGCAAGCTGTCCGCAGCCATTGGGTCCTCTCAGCTCGAACTGGTCAAGCTATCGGCTGGTTTTGGGCTCACGGCTATGACGTTCAAGCTAGGTCCAAAGGCAATGAGTCTGGCCCCCATACATGGCTCTGTTGCCACTGTGTCCAGCATGGCGTTCCCCGGCCAAAGGCTTATGTCTCGTCCAACACTCGGAACATTGAAGGTTATCTCAGCAAGGCCCACAATATTTTTCATCCAGATCCATCAAAAGCAACACGATATATGCAGGAGCGGCCCCCGAATCAACTGACCCTTCATGATTTGGCAGCCAAGAAACGGAAGAGGGACGACTTTCACGACGAGTTGGTTACTCGATTTGACAAGGCCACGTTCCAGCGCCATGTTGTCCAGTGGATCACCGATGCAAATCTGTCATTTCGCGT
>NC_031000.1:764506-770061 GCF_000149955.1 Fusarium oxysporum f. sp. lycopersici 4287
TTCCCGAAGAATCGATATCTTTGCTATTGGGACAGACCACCAGCTATACCACAAGATCCTCAAGGATAACAACAGCAATAGTGACCTTGAGGACAAGAAGGCCTGGAAGCCCCTAGGTGGCGTCTGGGTTCGTTGCCCTGGCGCCGTGCATATCGGCGGTGACCGTGTCGACGTGTGCACTGTTGGCCGGGACTTCAAGATAAAGAGACGCCGTATTATTGATGAGGCATCGAAGAAAGAGGAAAATGAAGAGGAAAATGAAGAAGGCCAGGTCATTCGCCGCCCTGCATTGTGGGCCCCTGGCGATCAATGGCCCAACCATCGCCGGATGGGTATCCTAGCTGTTGGTATAGACAGCTCCTACCACTATCAGTGGTACGATGACGCCGATTCACCCCATGCCTGGCGTCCAGTTGGGGGTACATGGCAGCTAGAACCGGAGGTGGTCACTCTCTCGCATGATAAGGTTCCACTTATCGCAATCTTCGGTCTCGCAATTGACAGCACGCTGCAATGGAAGTTCTGGGATGGTGGCAATCCGACCGGAGTCCTGGACTCTCTCGGTGGCCGTTGGCTCGGTCCACCAACTGTGGTCACGAAGCAGGGCTCAGCCGGCCCACAGTCTGCCTGGGATCTTTTCATTGTTGGCTGGGATTTGAAACTCTACCACGTCCAGGGTTCTTTCATTTGGCAAGCTACCCCTCCCGGTCACGGTCGCGGTGCCGGTGCGCCCGGTGGCGGCGCATTTGTCCCTCGGTGGGGCTCATTCGAGCCCTTAGGCGGGTTGACGGAATAGCATAACGGACAGGGATATAATCAACTGTTCGATTTAAATCACGTACTTCCTCCATCCTATTCAACATAGGGGGCATTGCATCTGTTTTCTTTTATTTAGTACTTTATTTTATATTGTAGTTAAATGGTTGATCTTATTGCACCTTAATGATTACAAATTAATATTAGGGGAGGTATTAGCTGGTGTCTGTGTCCCGGCATCAGGCTAAGCGAGGACACCTGGTAATAATCTGATCCATTCTTTGCAAATAATTCGGCATTGCTGCCGATGATAGTGTTCATGTCTTTTAAGGCTTCGGGTGACCAGTTTCATGCTATATACTGTAATTTATACTCCCACAGAAAATTATAAGGAGGTAGCGTCTCATTACAGCGTGCCAGGCATCATGGGGACCAGTTCTTCTTAACAGATAGCTCCAGAGCTATTCTTGCTCAGATACCATATCTCGATTGAGGGTGTCTACCACTCAGTTCCATATAGATATTATCCTAACGTGCTTCACGACTATGTCCTTTAATACGTATATGCAAGCCATCCTAATCGTAAAATATAGCATACTTTACCCACCTGGCTCTTAGGGTTAGGATGGGTTGGGATAGGGTTAGTATTAATTATCTTAGTTTTTCTGCTTTGATGTTTTTTTTAAAATAAAGATATAGCTAAAAGGACTAAGTGGAAACTTTTCTAAAATAAATAAGAAGAAATATAAGGAATAAAATAAGAGAAAGTAAAGAAAAGGAATAATAAAGCTAAAAAAGAAATATAAGAAATATAGCTAGGAAATAAAAATAAAAGTAAGAAAAGAGGCAAGAGGGACTAGAGGTAATAAAGGGATAATAAAGGGAAGGCGAGAAAGGGAGGAAAGAGAAAAAAAGCGTAAAATAGGAAAAGAAATAAAAGAGGGATATAGAGCTAATAGTCTCTTAAGACTATTTAGAATTTTAAATAGATTTAAGAACTATTTATAGGTAATTCTATTATAATTATCTATATAAATAGGATAATATAGGCTGTATATTACTATAATATTACTTACTACTGGGTTAAGTTATTAATTATCTAAATATTAAACTTAAGGTTAATTAGGGTTATTAGGGTTATTATAGACCTCCTGCTGGCTCTTAAAGACTTTATACTTAAATGCCTACTCTTATGCTTAGGGTTAGGATAGGGTTAGTATTAACTATTTAAGCTATCTTTGCCCTGGTGATTTTCTTTAACTAAAGTCTAGCTAATAAGATTGAGTGGAGATTTTTCTAAAAATAGAAAATAAAGAAATAGAGATACAAAGGAAAATAGAGAATATAGAGAAGTAAAAAGAGAGATAAAAAGAGAGATAAAAAGAGATAAATAAGGAAATAGGCTAGAGTAAGAAATATAGCCTAAAAAGGTAATAAAGAGAGATATAGCTATAAAAGCTAATAGAAAGAGATATAGCTAGAGAAGCTAATCAGGGTTCAAATCCATACCACGAAATCCACATATGGATCCATAATGTGGATCCATATCCATTCCATTCCATTCCACGTGGGCTTCAGCATTTCCATATCCACGCCACGAAGCCCCTTCCACATGTTCCACATGTGGAAATCGTGGAATATTTTAGGTGGGGTTCGAAAATACCTTGATTTCCTTGTGAAATCCCGCATATCCTAAGTACTTTCTATCACCCACAACAACACAACATCGATTTGCCACCCCATTTTCCTCCGTACACAATGAGTCCATTCTGGGGGCTTCACTGTTACTCGCGTTACTACCCCAAATCGAAATGGCCACTCCCCATCCTACCAAGTCAACCACATCCGTTCCAGAACGAACAGAAGAGGACAATCAACGGCTCTTTCAGCTCTACAAAAGCTGGATCTTGACGGAGAGAGACGGCAAGGCGCGTCTATAGGTATATCGGTTCGGCTACGAATATCCAGCATAACAAGAAACAGGAACGTCGGTGGGTGTGTTGCCTTTGCGTCAAGCAACGGCGGATTTTAATGGACCAATGACAAAAACATTGACGTCACCGAGGGCGGGCGGGACCCATTAATTACCATTGTTGGACGAAGTAGGTTTCCATTCCACGAATTCCACAATATGGATCCATTTCCATAATGGATCCATTTCCACCCATTCCACATCGAAATTATTAGTCAGCATCCATATCCACGCCATATTCACAAATGTGTCGTGGAGTGTCGTGGATTTGAACCCTGAAGCTAATAAAGAGAGATATAGCTAGAAAAGCTAGTAGAGAGTGAAATAGCAAGAAAGCTAATAAAGAGGGGTATATAGCTAAAATTGTAACGGTTGCACAAGCCGTTAAACCACAGGGCAAAAGATCGGGCCATAATCGCTATGTGTCAGATATAGGGGTCTATTGTGTGTATTCCACTCTCTGTCCGATAGTTGGGTTGGAACCCTATTTCTATCTGTTCAGTAATGACCAATCTAAGAGGTTGTTACAGTGCTGAGACAGCTCTCTGACCGGTAGTTCGGTCAGCCGGTTAGCCGGTCTCATTTTCACCAGTATTCAACACACCCCCTCAGGCTCAAGTACGTCCCTATTGAGCCTGTATTTCATAGGCAGTCTTCCGTATTTTGGAGTCTTTCTTCTATTCCTTCCTGCTTCCTGTTCTGCTGTCTTTCCTGAATGTCTTCCAGGCCAAGTTGATAAAGGAAGCGGTCCCATTTGCCTGCCGGCAGGGCCTTTGTTAAGCCGTCTGCAATCATATCTGTTGACTTGGTGTATTTGACCTGAATTTTCCCTCCTTGAACCTCCTGCCTCAGCCAGTGGTTGTGGATATCCACATGCCTTAGCTTGGTCTTTAAGGTAGCTATTTCGGCAGTCACAAGGTTGATGGTCTGAGTGTTGTCGCAGTCAATCTGGATGATCGAGTCATCTAGTTGGACTGTAAGCTCCTTCAGCAGTCGGCTCACATAGAGGGACTCCTTAGCCGCCTGTGCTAGGGCTAGGAGTTCTGCTTCTGTCGTGGATGTGGTGACTGTATCTTGCTTACTGGCTCTCCAACCGATTAACCCATTGAACAGCTTGATTGTATAAGCCTGCGAGCTTTTTCGGTCGAGGGTGTTATCTGCAAATGAGGCATCGCTAGCAACTTTGAGCCCACCGGGCCCTCCGAAGGCTAGGGCTCGATGCTTGGTGTGTGTAAGGTAGTGGATAACGCGGTCAGCAGCTTCTTGATGGGCTCTGCCTGGATTGGTGAGGAATCGTGCCAGTCTGGAGACGGCGAAGGCTATATCGGGTCGGGTGTTGACAGCGATATAGAGGACTGAGCCGACTTTGCGTTGGTAGCGTTGAATTTCTGCTGGGGTTGCTAGTCCTATTCGAGGCCGTAGCTCTATTTGAGTCATTGGTACTGTAGCTGTTCCTTTGTTAGCTAGGTTTGCAATTTTGTCAATATAGGCTGTTTGAGATAGCCAAATCTTCCTTGCAGGTCGGTCCCGTATGACTTCCATTCCTAGGAACCATTGCATAGGGTTACCGCCTGTTAGCTTGTATCTCAATTGGAGCTGTTTTATCAGTTCATTGGCTTTATCTCCCCGAGCTTTTCGGTAGGCCACGATAACATCGTCAACATAGAAGAAGAAGAGGATTCCTTCCTTCTTGAAGCAGCAGGGCTCGTGGGGAACCTGTTCATAGCCAAGCTCTAAGAGGGTCTTCGAGAGCTCTTTCTGCCACAGTAAGGGAGAGACTCGTAACCCATGTAGAGCTTTGTTTAGCTGCAGAATGGTCCCTGCTTTCTTATACCCCGGAGGCATATGCATGAAGATATCCTGATTGATTGGGGCGTGTACGAATGCGTTGACCACATCGTATTGGACCATTTCTAGGTCGAATTTGGCTGCTATCGCTATCAGGGTTCGAAAGGATCTTCCGGCTAGGGTAGCTGCATATGTCTCTTGCAGCCTCCCTTTAGCTTGTTGGTCTCCTCTGACCACTAGCCGTGCCTTGCACTTCTGGAAGCGGCCGTGTTTATCAAACTTATAGACATACACCCACATACAGCTGAGGACCTGCTGTTCAGAGGCTCGAGGGTCTTTAGCTCGTATCTCAGTCCAAGACTTCATTTCCTTATGACTTTGAAGGTGATCTTCTTCGGCCTTTTGAAAGAGCTTTCCAAATGGATGATCTATAAGATCTTGGTGTTTCCTTGGGGGCGGCGGCAGGTTGCTTCGGTGCATATTCCTCCCCTGACGGAGCGCCCGTTCGATTGAGGTCTGTAGAGGGGTCTTTGCTCCGGCTATGAAGGCTGCCTGCCAAGGAACTGTTGTTGTACCTTCATTCGTCTCGATTGTAGGTTGAACTCCTTGATGGAGCGTTTGGATAGAATGTACTAGAAGGGCTGATGGCGGCGACTCTGGTGGCGTTGGAAAAGGGACAAATTTTGCCGTTGTATACGGACCGCTGATGTGTTCGACTGTTTCGTCGGCTTCCCCCAGTTGGGTTCCTTCATCGTCGGTCAGAGCGCCTATTGGAAGGGTTATTTCGAAGGAGTCTTCAGCTTCTAGTTCTTCAAGGCTGTCTTGATCTGGAAGGGCAGACTCTTGTGCGAACTTGGCTATTTCGCTAAGATCAGCTTCAAGAAGGTCGTCCTTAAATTGTTCCCAGTCTCCGTTGCAGATCTCATCTTCATTAAATATGACATCTCGAGTGTTAACTATCCGGTTGATTGTAGGGATCCAGATCCTATAGATGTTCGAGGACCTATAGCCGACTAAGAAGCCGATCCAGCCTTTAGGC
>NC_031000.1:770161-784353 GCF_000149955.1 Fusarium oxysporum f. sp. lycopersici 4287
TGTCTACCACTCAGTTCCATATAGATATTATCCTAACGTGCTTCACGTCTATGTCCTTTAATACGTATATGCAAGCCATCCTAATCGTAAAATATAGCATACTTTACCCACCTGGCTCTTAGGGTTAGGATGGGTTGGGATAGGGTTAGTATTAATTATCTTAGTTTTTCTGCTTTGATGTTTTTTTTAAAATAAAGATATAGCTAAAAGGACTAAGTGGAAACTTTTCTAAAATAAATAAGAAGAAATATAAGGAATAAAATAAGAGAAAGTAAAGAAAAGGAATAATAAAGCTAAAAAAGAAATATAAGAAATATAGCTAGGAAATAAAAATAAAAGTAAGAAAAGAGGCAAGAGGGACTAGAGGTAATAAAGGGATAATAAAGGGAAGGCGAGAAAGGGAGGAAAGAGAAAAAAAGCGTAAAATAGGAAAAGAAATAAAAGAGGGATATAGAGCTAATAGTCTCTTAAGACTATTTAGAATTTTAAATAGATTTAAGAACTATTTATAGGTAATTCTATTATAATTATCTATATAAATAGGATAATATAGGCTGTATATTACTATAATATTACTTACTACTGGGTTAAGTTATTAATTATCTAAATATTAAACTTAAGGTTAATTAGGGTTATTAGGGTTATTATAGACCTCCTGCTGGCTCTTAAAGACTTTATACTTAAATGCCTACTCTTATGCTTAGGGTTAGGATAGGGTTAGTATTAACTATTTAAGCTATCTTTGCCCTGGTGATTTTCTTTAACTAAAGTCTAGCTAATAAGATTGAGTGGAGATTTTTCTAAAAATAGAAAATAAAGAAATAGAGATACAAAGGAAAATAGAGAATATAGAGAAGTAAAAAGAGAGATAAAAAGAGAGATAAAAAGAGATAAATAAGGAAATAGGCTAGAGTAAGAAATATAGCCTAAAAAGGTAATAAAGAGAGATATAGCTATAAAAGCTAATAGAAAGAGATATAGCTAGAGAAGCTAATCAGGGTTCAAATCCATACCACGAAATCCACATATGGATCCATAATGTGGATCCATATCCATTCCATTCCATTCCACGTGGGCTTCAGCATTTCCATATCCACGCCACGAAGCCCCTTCCACATGTTCCACATGTGGAAATCGTGGAATATTTTAGGTGGGGTTCGAAAATACCTTGATTTCCTTGTGAAATCCCGCATATCCTAAGTACTTTCTATCACCCACAACAACACAACATCGATTTGCCACCCCATTTTCCTCCGTACACAATGAGTCCATTCTGGGGGCTTCACTGTTACTCGCGTTACTACCCCAAATCGAAATGGCCACTCCCCATCCTACCAAGTCAACCACATCCGTTCCAGAACGAACAGAAGAGGACAATCAACGGCTCTTTCAGCTCTACAAAAGCTGGATCTTGACGGAGAGAGACGGCAAGGCGCGTCTATAGGTATATCGGTTCGGCTACGAATATCCAGCATAACAAGAAACAGGAACGTCGGTGGGTGTGTTGCCTTTGCGTCAAGCAACGGCGGATTTTAATGGACCAATGACAAAAACATTGACGTCACCGAGGGCGGGCGGGACCCATTAATTACCATTGTTGGACGAAGTAGGTTTCCATTCCACGAATTCCACAATATGGATCCATTTCCATAATGGATCCATTTCCACCCATTCCACATCGAAATTATTAGTCAGCATCCATATCCACGCCATATTCACAAATGTGTCGTGGAGTGTCGTGGATTTGAACCCTGAAGCTAATAAAGAGAGATATAGCTAGAAAAGCTAGTAGAGAGTGAAATAGCAAGAAAGCTAATAAAGAGGGGTATATAGCTAAAATTGTAACGGTTGCACAAGCCGTTAAACCACAGGGCAAAAGATCGGGCCATAATCGCTATGTGTCAGATATAGGGGTCTATTGTGTGTATTCCACTCTCTGTCCGATAGTTGGGTTGGAACCCTATTTCTATCTGTTCAGTAATGACCAATCTAAGAGGTTGTTACAGTGCTGAGACAGCTCTCTGACCGGTAGTTCGGTCAGCCGGTTAGCCGGTCTCATTTTCACCAGTATTCAACACACCCCCTCAGGCTCAAGTACGTCCCTATTGAGCCTGTATTTCATAGGCAGTCTTCCGTATTTTGGAGTCTTTCTTCTATTCCTTCCTGCTTCCTGTTCTGCTGTCTTTCCTGAATGTCTTCCAGGCCAAGTTGATAAAGGAAGCGGTCCCATTTGCCTGCCGGCAGGGCCTTTGTTAAGCCGTCTGCAATCATATCTGTTGACTTGGTGTATTTGACCTGAATTTTCCCTCCTTGAACCTCCTGCCTCAGCCAGTGGTTGTGGATATCCACATGCCTTAGCTTGGTCTTTAAGGTAGCTATTTCGGCAGTCACAAGGTTGATGGTCTGAGTGTTGTCGCAGTCAATCTGGATGATCGAGTCATCTAGTTGGACTGTAAGCTCCTTCAGCAGTCGGCTCACATAGAGGGACTCCTTAGCCGCCTGTGCTAGGGCTAGGAGTTCTGCTTCTGTCGTGGATGTGGTGACTGTATCTTGCTTACTGGCTCTCCAACCGATTAACCCATTGAACAGCTTGATTGTATAAGCCTGCGAGCTTTTTCGGTCGAGGGTGTTATCTGCAAATGAGGCATCGCTAGCAACTTTGAGCCCACCGGGCCCTCCGAAGGCTAGGGCTCGATGCTTGGTGTGTGTAAGGTAGTGGATAACGCGGTCAGCAGCTTCTTGATGGGCTCTGCCTGGATTGGTGAGGAATCGTGCCAGTCTGGAGACGGCGAAGGCTATATCGGGTCGGGTGTTGACAGCGATATAGAGGACTGAGCCGACTTTGCGTTGGTAGCGTTGAATTTCTGCTGGGGTTGCTAGTCCTATTCGAGGCCGTAGCTCTATTTGAGTCATTGGTACTGTAGCTGTTCCTTTGTTAGCTAGGTTTGCAATTTTGTCAATATAGGCTGTTTGAGATAGCCAAATCTTCCTTGCAGGTCGGTCCCGTATGACTTCCATTCCTAGGAACCATTGCATAGGGTTACCGCCTGTTAGCTTGTATCTCAATTGGAGCTGTTTTATCAGTTCATTGGCTTTATCTCCCCGAGCTTTTCGGTAGGCCACGATAACATCGTCAACATAGAAGAAGAAGAGGATTCCTTCCTTCTTGAAGCAGCAGGGCTCGTGGGGAACCTGTTCATAGCCAAGCTCTAAGAGGGTCTTCGAGAGCTCTTTCTGCCACAGTAAGGGAGAGACTCGTAACCCATGTAGAGCTTTGTTTAGCTGCAGAATGGTCCCTGCTTTCTTATACCCCGGAGGCATATGCATGAAGATATCCTGATTGATTGGGGCGTGTACGAATGCGTTGACCACATCGTATTGGACCATTTCTAGGTCGAATTTGGCTGCTATCGCTATCAGGGTTCGAAAGGATCTTCCGGCTAGGGTAGCTGCATATGTCTCTTGCAGCCTCCCTTTAGCTTGTTGGTCTCCTCTGACCACTAGCCGTGCCTTGCACTTCTGGAAGCGGCCGTGTTTATCAAACTTATAGACATACACCCACATACAGCTGAGGACCTGCTGTTCAGAGGCTCGAGGGTCTTTAGCTCGTATCTCAGTCCAAGACTTCATTTCCTTATGACTTTGAAGGTGATCTTCTTCGGCCTTTTGAAAGAGCTTTCCAAATGGATGATCTATAAGATCTTGGTGTTTCCTTGGGGGCGGC
This sequence comes from Fusarium oxysporum f. sp. lycopersici 4287, assembly GCF_000149955.1. Taxonomy (NCBI): domain Eukaryota; kingdom Fungi; phylum Ascomycota; class Sordariomycetes; order Hypocreales; family Nectriaceae; genus Fusarium; species Fusarium oxysporum. The sequence continues at coordinate 773,886 of NC_031000.1, forward strand.
GGCAGGTTGCTTCGGTGCATATTCCTCCCCTGACGGAGCGCCCGTTCGATTGAGGTCTGTAGAGGGGTCTTTGCTCCGGCTATGAAGGCTGCCTGCCAAGGAACTGTTGTTGTACCTTCATTCGTCTCGATTGTAGGTTGAACTCCTTGATGGAGCGTTTGGATAGAATGTACTAGAAGGGCTGATGGCGGCGACTCTGGTGGCGTTGGAAAAGGGACAAATTTTGCCGTTGTATACGGACCGCTGATGTGTTCGACTGTTTCGTCGGCTTCCCCCAGTTGGGTTCCTTCATCGTCGGTCAGAGCGCCTATTGGAAGGGTTATTTCGAAGGAGTCTTCAGCTTCTAGTTCTTCAAGGCTGTCTTGATCTGGAAGGGCAGACTCTTGTGCGAACTTGGCTATTTCGCTAAGATCAGCTTCAAGAAGGTCGTCCTTAAATTGTTCCCAGTCTCCGTTGCAGATCTCATCTTCATTAAATATGACATCTCGAGTGTTAACTATCCGGTTGATTGTAGGGATCCAGATCCTATAGATGTTCGAGGACCTATAGCCGACTAAGAAGCCGATCCAGCCTTTAGGCTTAAGTCGCATTTTACGATTAACCTTCTGTTGGGCTTCTGAGGTCATTGCATAGGCCTTACAGCCGAATGCTCGTAGATGTGTCTGATCCGGCTGTTTCTTCGGTTGTGGAATCCCTCTGAGTTTGGCTGATGCTGTGTGTAGTTGATCATATGGGGTCTTCCAGCCTGACCTGTAGCTAGGCGTGCGATTGTATAGATAAACCGCTGTCCTTCCGATTTCTGGCCATAACTGATGTGGAAGCTTGGCTCCTGTCCGCATGGCCCTTTCTTTATCCTTGATCACACCCCCTGAGCGTTCGGCGCCGCCATTTTGGGCTTGTGTGTGCGGTGCTGAGGGCTCGAGGATAATTGCTCTATCTCTCAGGAAGTCTCCGACCTTCGGCTTGACCTCCGTGATCTCATTATCGCATTCGATAACTCTGACCTTGAGGCTGTGTTGCCGTTCCATATGACCTAGAAAGGCTTTGAAGGCCGTGATAATAGCATCTGCCGTTCGGGCTGTAAGATAGTAATCCCAAATGTATCCGGTGGCTCGGCATGTCAGTAACATCTGTGAGGTGTAACCGTCTATGCCTTCTTCGTAGTCATGAAAGTCAACAGCAATACGTTCGCCGGCGGCCTGACCGGGCTGCTGCCTTGGGGCCCGTCTGACCTGCCTCTTGACCTTCGATAGGCCACAGGCATCGCATTCAGCAGTGGTTGGACCTCGAATTCGCACCCCCTGAGAGGCTGAGACCAAGTGTTCAAGGGCTTGTGGTCCCGGATGCCCTAGGCGGCTGTGCCAGCGGATAGCTTCTCCTGTCAAAGGGGCCCTCTTGCTATAAGAGTTGAATTTATGGGCTGTCAAAGCTGCTGGGGTTATAGCTACTGGTTGATATTCAATGACGTATTGACCATATATATCTTGAACCGGGCATGCAAGAGTTCGATCGAGCCATCGAAGGATCGTTGGGTCGTGCCGGTTGTCCCAATAGAGACCTTTCCTTCGCAGTTGGCGTAGGGAGACTAGAGTCGTAAGGAGTCGAGGGCAGTAGGCCACATCTTCGAGCAACAGGGCTCGAGTTCTTGTGAGCCTAACAGTCATAGTTCCGTAGCCTAAGATGAGCAGTTTTCGGTCTCCAGCCCAGATACAGTCGCCTGGAATAGCCGGTTGAAGTTTGGCTAGTCTATCGGGGCTATTCGTGATTGAGATAGTGGCTCCAGGGTCAAGGATTACGGAGTTCCGTAGGGGATAATCATCCCTCTGTGTTATGAATGTGGCCTTGACTTTGGCAATAGGTCTCTGGTATAGTCATTGATCTGAGTTCTCTTCCTTCGTTGCTTGTTTTGGGTTTCTGGTGCTTGAGGTTCTGGCCTTTTTCCTTGTGAGGGACTTTACCTGGGCCTGCAGGTCCGAGTCTTCCTCGAGAGCTTCTTTCACTTTCTGTTGGATTTTCTCTCGGGGTTTGAATCCCTTCCATGCCTGATTTGGAAAGACATAGAAGCATTTCGTAAGTTCGTGGGGTAGTCCACACGCCGGGCATTCCTGTCTCTTCTCAGGAGACCTCTGGCGTTTTCTTTCTCCCTTCTTCGAAGACGGGTACTGACCTTCAATGATGTGGGCGTCCCCTTCATCATCCTGGGGGTCCTCCCCAGCATAGCTCGCAGAAAACGCACCGCGGGCCACTCGGCCCTTCGTGGCCTCTGCATCTTGGAGCTCATTTCGGAAGGCGTTCCCTACATCTCGGTATGAGAGGGCCCTATTTTGTAATAGAGTCTTTGAAGAGATTTTGTATGAGGCAGTCCAGCTAGGCAGGATGTGTGTGGTTACATTGAAGAAGTCCCAGGCCCACGCACTGTTGTGGAGCGTTTCAGGGACCTCTCGTTGTCGCCCTTTCGCCATTGCCTCTTCCCATTGATCTAGCCACTTGAATGCAGCTTGGCTGACCGTCTTTGGGGCAGTTCTTAGTAATGTAAGATACCTATTTCTGGCATCCTTCGTTTCATCTTCCTCGGTCCTTCCACACCGGGCACGAAGGTTCCAGTGCCATTCGTATATTGATTCGTGTGACTGACAGCAGGTTTGAATCAAGCTAGGGGAGACCGTACGGATAACCCAGTCCTGAAGGGTTCCAAGAGCGTTTTTCTGTTTTTCGAAAACCTTCTCTTGTAGCTGATAAAAGGTTAAATCCTGCTGGAAGATCTTCTGGCCTTGGTCTGTAAGGTCAGAGATAGACCATGTTCCATTCACCGTTTCCTGAATGTCGTCTGGGGTGCCGTCTTGGGATTCGGCGGTATGAGACCGGATTGTTCGTTGGGCTGTAGCGGTCTTCGTATATCTGCGTTTTCTTATATCCGGGATAGCTGGTTCGTCTCCAAGGAATGTCTTGCTCTTGAGATGCTGTTGAAGACCAAGACGATGGGCCTGAAGGAGGAATTCATGCTCCCAGTTGAGGAAGTCCTCAGATTTAGAGAGGGTAGCCGTAAGACCTTCCTTTTGGGGCTTAGATAGGAACATTATCTATAAGAAAGAGGGTTCTTCAAGGTATTAAAGTTGGTTAAGGCAGTGAGACTCTTAATTGTCAGATATAGGGGTCTATTGTGTGTATTCCACTCTCTGTCCGATAGTTGGGTTGGAACCCTATTTCTATCTGTTCAGTAATGACCAATCTAAGAGGTTGTTACAGTGCTGAGACAGCTCTCTGACCGGTAGTTCGGTCAGCCGGTTAGCCGGTCTCATTTTCACCAGTATTCAACAGTAGATTTGTAGCTATTTTATTTTGTATAGAAAAGACTAAATACGCAGTGTAAATATACTTTTTATATACTAACTATATAGGACTCTTTTAAAAATGTAGAAAAATTAATATAGCTTATTTTAAAACTTATATATAACCTATTAAAACTATAGCTATTTTAAACTTAATTTAAGCTTTTTATAAGCTTTTAAAAACCGGATTTTAAGGTGTATACGGTGGTGTAGCACTTGCTTGTCTGGAGCATTCGCTTATCAACTACGTTCGCTTTATTTCCTTTATTTAAAGTAATTTATATTTATAAAATAACCTTATTTTAGCCAATATAAGGTCTCTTAACTCTTAATTCTTATATACATATTCGTGCAATTAGCTAGTTATTACAGGATATTATCCTATACTACCCGAAATCTCTCTTCCCTTTCGACCGGTTCATCGCATAAGGCTTCTCCGTCCATGATCCCATGCAAATACGCTTCGCCAACGAGATTGTACACCTTCCCAGAACCTCCCCTATGGCAAAAGTCTGTTCGAAGAACAAAAAGCACCTCCAAACCACACAGTACAGAAATTTCATCACCTACATCAGCAAGAGGGGGCACCACTGCCATATAACCCTTGGCGGTGATGGCGAACTTTCGGCCACCAGCACATGACAATATGTCTTTGGCAGATGAGGTAACGGCTTCGTAGAGCTCCTGCAGGTCCTTATTCCGCGAGAACACCTCCTCAAAACTTGGCTGTGACGGCGGCATGTTGGGCAGAGTACGGTATGCTACGAGGGCTTCAATCTGCGGTGACGAGAGAAATGGTCCCCAGGTTTCAAGTATTGCACCGTACTCGTTAGGGATAGGCCTGTTGAATCTCAACAGGTGCATTGGAGTGGAAGCCCCATGGGAAAGAAGGTTTTGTTCCTGACCATGGTCTAATTGAACCTGCATTGCATCGCCGACCATGGTTCTCCAGAACGCGTCGGTTTTAGATTGGTTAATACTTTCTGACAAATAGCGTTGTGGAAGTGGCTCGATCATCCGAAGTGCTTCCAATAATGTTGCACAAAAGCTGATGAATTTGCCGCCTAACCTGTCTTTTGGATCAGACCAAGTGGCAGGGAAGCACCTCGACGTGGTTGCTGAAATGGTATCAAATCTGATTCCTCCAATCGAAATCTCTCCCGGAAGACTTAGTTCGATATGGCTCTCAGTATGGGCAGAAGCGTTGTAGTTGCGGAACTTCAACGGCGCCATCTCCGGTGTGCAAGTCCAGTCCGGCACCCATGACGGCAGGGCATTCAAGGTCCGGGGGTATCCTACACCAGCCACGTAAAGGACACTCTTCAACTCACCACGCCGAAGAAACCTGCGGCAAATTTCGGTATAAAACTCGACAAGATCCCTCTCATCCCCATAATTCGGTGCAAAATCAGGGCTACCAGCATCCCGCGTTAGGTTCACTAAGCCGAAAACGAGATCACGCGGATCCGTGGCCCTGGTAGCCCATATCTCTGTCAGAAACTGGCACAGTGGAGGCTGGAGTCCAACCTGATTCCTCAAAGACTCTGGTCTTTGAATAAGGTCAAAGAGTGCACTTGCCCCATCGCAGAGGCGCTTTCGAGGAGTTGGACCAACTGATATCTTCCTGCGGCAACTTCATATCTCGGGTCGCAGATTATGCTGATAGAACGGGCAAAGTCTCCCCAACTGACCCAGCAATCACCCCACCGAATGTGACAGGAGCGGCTGAAAACTACTTCTTGGACAATCCAGACACGAGTGAAATAGTCATGTTGAATGACTTGAGCCAGGGCAGAATACCGAGCATCGCGAAAAGCCACCATCGCACGCCAGAGAGACATCCATGCCTCAAGAGGGGCTGACATCGTCCGTGATGGCAGCATAACTGCATTGATATGGGAATCCCGATCCGTCCTTTCCGGTAGTTTCCTAATTTCCAGCAGCAAAGAGAAAGCCAGCTCTGCTATGGAGGATTCCCCGAGGCATATGATTGGTTTGGTTTGACCGGCTGTATATCTCACACATCATGGGAACCTGGATGTCCTTTTCGGCGTTATAATCCTGGTTGATGCTGATACGATCTATCCAAATGGTCCGTGTTTCGAAAAATGAGGCTCGTTCTTGGAGGATGTCATATGCATTCTTGCCCACTTGCAGCCACTTTCCGTCAATCTGAATGTCGTATTTCTCCGACTGGTCCCCCCATGTGTACGATATGGCATCATATACAGGGTTGTCGTCCAGCCGTATGTGCCGAATGCTGCAACAGAGCTCCCAGGTCTTTGGGTCCCTGCTTACATCCAGTAGCCTGATCGATCGTGCGTCTAGAGTACGATACTGGTATTTGTGCTCATCTGGAAGCTTCAGGAGATCATTCCGCGGACCAAAAGAGCGACGTTGCACGATAGCCTCACAACAGTCTTCATATAGGGCGAAGCACACAATGGACCAGGTAGAACCTCAAGCAGAACACACAATCCTTACCTGCCGGGAACTTTAAGGAAGGACTTACTATCCATACTATATCGCATCGATAACAGAATTAATCGCCCTAAGCTATGCCACTTATAAACTGGAAATAATTGGAAGAGATTGATAAGAATTGTATTTAAGTCAAATGAAAAGCCATACGTGGCAAATTGGTTAGTACACACCGCTTATTTCATGAGATTTTACAAAATTTTACTTTACATATTGTGCGATATGTGACAAAGGCAAGATATTTCATTGTCTAAGACGCCATTAAGCTTTTGCCCTCGCCTACTACCTGTATCGTACAACCCGGCACGAAAAAAAAAAAAAGGGTTCACAACGTAATATCGTATTACCATCACCGTATTTTTTGTTTTCGTCTGGCTTCCTATATTGTTTTTCACAGGAACAGATGGTTTCACGACAGAAGACTGTACTACCACCAACGTATTTTCATTCTCTTGCACAAATTATCCTGTATTCTACAGCAGAACAACAAAATGATAAATACCAGGTTTGAGACAGGGCAAACGATGAAGAGTACTAGAGTATGAAGAAAAAACAAAAGAATAATCCTACCCCTTAGCATTGATTACTCTACGCTGATTATCGAGAGTTAGTCGTGTTGCTGGAGTCCCTAAGCAAGCCTCGAACCTCAAGTCAGATAATAGGCCTTCCTCAACCATTACGCAATTGTTCTAACGTTATTAGAAGCAAACTCAGTCCGACCAGCACATCACCGCTTTGAACCAATCCAGGATGCGCTCAAGCTTGGACGTTATTGATAGACGGGCTATCAATCATCTGTGGGACTTAGTAGTCGAGAAGCTACTCGAGTTCGCAAATGGGCGTCGCGGACTGTCAGAACTCGAGGAGAAAGATGTCCAGTATTGGAAAGAGTGGTTACGCAAATACCGGTCATTAGAGGGCCCAATTACCATGCCAAGGGGTATGCTTGGAAGCATATCAACGACGCAGCAAAAGTCGACAATGGCCTCGCACTGCTGGTAATAATAGTCAGCAAAGCGACGCATCTCATGAAACTCTGCCCGGGATATTGTTGTTCCTTGGAATTTCAACATTGGTGGTATGTGTTGGTAGCGAATGGCAGTCTCCAACAACTGGTTGCCTTGCAAACAATCTTTCAGGAACGTGGACTTGACGAAAATCTAGATCTAAGCAGTTAGTAAGGATGATATATGGGGAAATACGATGCAGATAGTTGGCTGAGAAAAAAAATAGGACATATATAATACCCTAAAGATGCAAAGAACTAAATATAAAGTTTCTATCCCTCCTGCCCTGTTTTTCGCTCTGGGAATTCTGCTTACCAGGGATTATCCCTCGCGTCGTTTGGCAACCGACGAATTATTTTTGGTGGGAAATGAAAAGGCGCTAGCATGACATAGGATAGCCGATGAACTCTAGTTTCTCCGTAATATACTACAGGAATGGGATTAAGATAAAAACTTGTACATTCTAGCCCCCGGTTTTAGTTGAAGGACGCAGCTGGACTAACAAGTAGAGTTAATTCCTGAAGCTTATTTAGAAAACAGCAGCATTTATGAATAGTGTAGTAGGAGACTCGGGCAGGATTAGGAGCAACAGCAAAGGGGCATGTCTCGTGGCGGCAGATAATGGCCATAAGTATAACAAACTACTCTTTGGAAATGCCCAATTCAGCCCGGTGAAACATCCCAAAAGGACAGAACAGGGTAAGTTTGAATTAATTATTATATATACAAGCAAAGTCTCCACTTCTAAGGTAATACCAATATCAAAGAATGAAAAATCTTCCTATAGAAATTTGGAACCACGTTGCAAGCTGGCTACTTCCGCTTGATAAGCGAAGGCTTGCCTTAACCCGCAAGGATCCTCTTGAAAAGCTTACTAGATCTCAGCTTGAGATTGTTCGAATTCGGAAAATGATTTTCCCACGCAGCTGCTGGCCTGATAAGGCGATAGAACGAGGCCTCAAGGTGGCGCTAATTGGCCCTGTTACTAATATAACTAAGCCTTCGCAAAACGGGACCAAACCATACTAGTTCCTAGCCACGACGCCAGGATCTTACAGCCATTGGCAGTCGGATCAACTCGAGAAAGCTATATCAAACGATAGGAGGAAAAGAACTTCCGTTTAACGTTGAACGAGGCTTGGAGAGGGAGTTTGATAACTTCATCCTGAACCTTGGAGGAGCGTTTCATTTTCATCGAGATGTAAAATGCCCTAAGGAGTTATATGAGTCTTGGAAGTCCTGTAATTCACAGGAAATACTGTATTACCATACCCCCGCAGTCCGGTCGACAAAGGTTTCAAAACATGATGCCCCATTTAGGTACGGCGTGGATTTTTATGTCTCTCTAGAGGATGAGGATTTCATAATGTTCAGATGCGACAATACATAAATGCCAGACACTGCTTGAGGTATATATCTCAGCACTATTAACTTCCACCAGCACATTGTTAAGGTTTTTACCTCCGCATCTCGTTACCTGATAGGGGAGAACAACATTTGAAAAGAAGAAACTAATAGGACCTGTTCGGGTTACAAGCGAACTTCCGCTTAATAGCCATATAACGTGTTTGATAAGCAAATGCGCCAGACAAGGGAGTGCACCAATCTTATTTCTACCTTAACCTAGTCCTACAGTCCAAAATCAATTGTTGTACAATTGATCTATTTTACCCCGAACTACAGGGGGTATACTTGTGTCAAAGCCAAAGGTGCCAATTGATGTACGTGAACAAAGTTACTTGAGGAAGGACAAAGCCCCCTCTCCACACCACTTTTGAAGGGGTGCGACTACTACCTTGATGATCTCCGAGACCGCATTCTGCATACAAATAAGTGATACTTCACCCCTAGAGTTGCCGATAGATAAGTCTTGAGGCCCCTGTCTGAGGTCTTTGTACCTTCCTGTTGTCCGTAGGTTGAAGGACTTGCCCTCTGACAACTTGAATTTCCCAAAGTCACTGACCAGGGGTTTGAGTTGGATTTTGCAGGGGGTACAGTTGAATTATACAAGAGTAGGCTTGAATTTCCCAATTTTCTAATTGGTGCTTGGTTACACGTGAAGCATGCCATAACGCAACGCGTAAGGTTTTAGCTCAGGTTCAGCAACACCGCCTACCAATGTGAACTGCGGCCAAGAGTTCAAGCTATCTGAGACAGATTCCTTAAGTCATGACGCTTGACACCGTGCCAGAGCCAGACTCTTCTAATCCTATACATCCATTCATCCTTCTCCCTTTATATGAACTTCTCATCTGTCAGATATGCCAGTATGCAGATGCCAAGAAGCGTTGCAATGCCTCGTATATCTCACAGGCCCCCGATAGGCACAGGGCGGTGATGATTTGGCATATGCCTAGCCCTGGAGCTTCTATTCTTCGAGGATGGGAGACGAGTACGAAGACCCATTCCGCATTCCTATCTCATCAACGTCCGTCCGTTTCGCGTACAAATCGTGCAGACCCACAATCGTGCTTCCATTACGCCGCAACGCCGTTATGCTCATGGATGCCATCCCATCTCTTCCTCAACTGAGCCGGAGAACTATTCAGCGACCTCGGCGGACCCAAGCGCTTTTGATCACCGGGAGTGAGCAATATGATATACGAAGTCATTTTGAAGCAAAAGAAAGAGCCATCGAGAAGGTCACAGGACTCGATTCACTGCTAAAACAGTTCCTTACACAGATTGAGCCTCCTCAAAGAGAAGTTAGAAACTAGAAAACTTTGATAGTCGAAGAAAAAACCAGTTTGTAAGGGTATGAACATGCTGTAGCTCTGTCATATGTTCATAGTACTACAACTAGTAAAATAATAAGGACTCAGTGGCCGAGCTACGCGAGTATGTATTTAGTATTATATGTTGCCATCTTGATTCACGCCCTGCAATCCATTATGAAAGACCTGCCCGCTTGTAACCCCTAATCCAATATTCTGATTGAAGAAAAACCCCAACATTGATAGACTGCCATGGCTTGATTGGTTCCACTACAGCAAGGTCAAAGCGGCGGATTAGCTATAGTAGCGAAGGACGTGTTAGCAGACTAGTTTTCAAAGGACGGAGTTATCAGACGTGTTGATCTCACCTCAACAAAAACCTTGTTCAGCTCCATCAACGCAATATTCTTTCCAAGACATTGCCACCGTCCATATCCAAACACAAGTTCAAGAGTTCCTTCCATAAGACGAAGTTGATCTTGGGAGCAGTCCAGCCAGCGTTCAGGACGGAACTCATTCGAATCCTCGCCCCAAATATCAGGTCGGCGGAATATACCCCAAGCACAATAGCCGACCTTGGTCCCTTCAGGCAAATGATGACCTTTAAAGGTATCTCCACCTTTAGGGACTTCCTTAGACATCAAACCAACAACGGGTGGATGGATTCGAAGGCCTTCTTTGATAACAGCCTGGAGGTATGGCATCGCACGTGCTTCGCTGTCAGTGATGATGGGAAGACTAGGTTTTGCTTGGTCGATTTCTGCTCGCATTGCTTGAACAACACGAGGGGTAGAGATAACATATAGCAAGGTTGCTCGGATAGCAGTAGCAGTAGTGTCAGCTCCGGCAAGACTTGTCAAGCGTCAGCCATCCAAGGAAGTTAGAGGTAGGCCTTTGAAATGACTTACATCTGCATGAGAATTTCTGATTCAACTTC
>NC_031000.1:784620-790461 GCF_000149955.1 Fusarium oxysporum f. sp. lycopersici 4287
TCGCAGTGATATACCCATTGACATCTGAGTCAGTCTCCAAGTCACCAAATTGCTCACCAAAGGCTAAAGCGGAGATAACATCCAGGGTAAAATACTGAGCCTTATAGCCAAAGTCGAAAGGTCTTCCTTTGGCTATGTATTTGGTATCTAGTAACTCGAGCAAACGTTCGACGTTCTCATCAACAGTCATCTCGATGTTATCAACCTCTTTGCCAGAGTAAGCTGCTGCCATTTTTGAACGAGTACTGGCGTGTAACTCATCGTTACGCTGGGACAGGACGTTGTCTTTGGTAAGGTCAAGGCGCATGGCATCATACCAACTTGAGCGTTGAAAGCGGGTGCGGACATTGAGCATGTGCTTCATTAGATCTGGGTCGGAAGTGATGAGGTCGTTTGGTCCCACGCGAGCAATATCGCCTGTACATTGGTGTTAGTTGAAGGAACCGTAACATATTTAGATCCACTCCGACTGAGCCACTATGAATATTGAATATCCTGAGATGACATGGGGACTCGGCAAATGCTGTATCAATGGCCAACAACCTAGCCGAAGCCCAGAGTGTTGGTAAACTTAGCAAATAAAAAGCATCCTTCTGAACTGACCATATTTTTTACAAGCTTCCCAAAGGTCAAGATGAGTACGACCACCTCCAACCTTCGAAATCAGCCACAATTGAGTGAAGCCAGCAATTGCGGGACCTCTAAAATGGCGCAAGCGAGCCCATTGACGAATCGTTGAGACAACATAGCAAATCAATATGATAATTCCGGCAACAGCAGCAAGTTGGAGAAGTCCAATTTGAGGAAGCTGCTGAAGAAATGACATGACTTAGTCGTAGTTAAATATACCAAGTGGTATGTTTATGTGCCGATGAATAAAAATGTCTCTGTATGCCTCGTGAACTCTTCACTTTCCATCGTTACCCCGCTTCTCCTCGCTTGACTTTCCAAATCTGAGAGTGATGGTTACCATGCACTTACGTGTCAATTCGGAGTTGGTTCCCTTCTGGAAATGCCTGCATGCTTCACAAACCTGTCCGTGATATGATACAGACGATCTTTGCCATTTGGGGGGTTGGTGAAGATGGCACAGCTATTTATGGCCAATAGGAAGTCTTCCGTCACGTATGGTCCACTCCGGCTCCCCGCAGCAGAAGCAAGGGTCTAAACTTAAAATCTCGGAAAGTTTGCCAAATGGCGGCAGAGAAATAAGTCAGCAGTTGCATGAACTTTAGACAGAACGCCAGCGGTCAGAAACCTTCACTCATCTACTCCCCCGCACGAGAAACCTATTAGCCAGTTGTTACATTGTGGCAACGCAAGAAACATGTCGTCTCCTACGGCCGGACAATCCTCTGAAGGAAACGCAACGGATCAACCCGGCCATTTAATCCCTGACGTCAGCATATAACCCGTGCCGCGTACCTTGAACTAGGTCAACTAAATCATTCTAGACGTCTTTGCAAAATGAATCCACTGACAGCGATGATGCTGATTCCCTTCTCACCGGCGTATGTCCACCCGTTCACCAACAGTCCGCCATGTTATATTCAACTATTCAATGCAATTGCGAGGCCTAAATATATCATGCTAAGTTGGCCTTGATAGTCGCTTGCGAGTTCATCAGAATCGCTCGCTTCAAGCATCATGAGACACCGCATAGAGAATGGCAGATCCTATCATGCTTTCAAAGAAGGAAGTAAGCTGCGACTTTGAGTCTTTCGAGGTCCTAGCTAGCTCAGAACTACATAGCTAACGCTCAACCTGTCAGAGTACGTGCTGCCAAACGATGAGGTATAATATCTCTCTCAGTATGGAAGAATATCAATTGCATTCTTATGGTTTTGCACCTGAATAAGAAGGGTAATATGCTAATTATAATATTTCAACTCAAGACGGAGAATGATCGGCTCGGTATGTTTGTTGGCATCTTCGTTTTCCTATCCCGTTAACAAGTGACACTAGATTTACAGCATATGCTCTTCACCCTAACGTTTGACGGCAGTCTTATCAACCATCCACAGGAAAATGGAAGTTCACGCCGAAGAGTTCTCGATGCTGGGACAGGAACAGGTGTTTGGGCCATTGATTATGGTTAGCATTCTTCCATTGTCAGCAAAATTGATCAACTGTGTTATGACTAACTTATGTGACCAGCTGAAGATCATCCCGAATCGCATGTAAAACTACCCTATTGTCCTTAAACGCTCCTGACCGTGGAAGGGGGATACTGGCAGAGACGCTTCTAAAAGAATCTGTATCTGACTTGCCTAGGTCATTGGTGTCGACCTAAGCCCTACCCAACCTACCTTGTAAGGACTCTCCAACTTGCTTCTTTATAACTCTAGTTAACCTTGGTATTAGCGTTCCCCCTAATCTTACTTTTTATATCGACGACTTGGAAGACCCTTGGACATTCTCCACCAAGTTTGATCTCATTCACGGCCGCATGCTTACCGGATCAATCCGTGACTGGCCCAAGTTCATCCAACAAAGTTACGAGTAAGGCACCAGCATTCACTGCAACCTTTTACACTCCGTATTTGGGACTTCTTCTAACACTCCAATAAGCAATCTCGAGTCAGATGGCTGGCTCGAGTTAAAGGATATCCTTCTCGAATTCAAATCCGACGACAATACCATTCCTGAGGGATGCGCAGCTACAAAATGGGGCGAATTAATGCTCGAAGCAGCAGATAAGTTCGGAGCACCTTTGGATAGCTGCAAACGATATAAACAACAACTAGCTGATGCAGGCTTCGTTGACATCGTCGAGACCATGTACAAATGGCCATCTAATGGTTGGCCACGAGACCCCAAATTCAAGGAGATGGGTCAGTCTAGTTCGCTTTTCTATGAATATCTGAATAGTACTAATGTGATGGATAACAGGATTATGGAACTATGAAAACCTTGGCAACGGAGCTTCCGGTTTGAGCATGGCTCTATTTACTCGCGCCTTGGGCTGGACTGCAGAAGAGGTTGAAGTGTTTTTGGTGGATGTCAGGAAAGACATGAGGAATCATGCAATACACGGATGGTGGCCTATTTATGTTGTTTATGGGCGGAAACCATGATATAGCTATAGCCTGCCCTTGAGTGGACTTTCGAAAGATGCACGCACGCATCAGCAACGCAAGCAGAGAGCATTCCCAAGTATATACACCTACATCTAAGTTTTACTAAAGCCAATCAGCTGTACAGCCACGACCACGTAATCTTCACGTTTAATTCCTCGGTCAATCTTGTCGACAAACAATTTCAGCCCGGCCGCACGATTCTTGTTCTGAGCTTGCAGAGGCAATTTAACAGGCTTGTCAGCCACACAGGATCCCCAAGCTGGACTCTCTTCCATCCTGGGCAATGAACTGCAACCCTGTCAAGACACCCTACTGTACCAATTACCACTGGTAATGGCACCCAATACCATTTTTTCTGGCCCGTGCATTATTCTTTTAATCTTAGGTTCTGGGTCCGAATACAAAATTACTCGGTCTATGCGCCATCCCTCGCTTATATGGTATGGTTTAGTGTACTCTGTACTAATCCCCTGCCCCTGGAGCGGCTTGATCGGCTCAATTTTAAAATGGAAGAGAACATACTACATGATGACCTTATGTACAAGGAGATGATGAAATTCAACCCGGCCTAGCTACCTGCTATTTCTCCGGAAAGGACAGAAGCTAATAATGGCCTTGGTTTAGATCATCTCACTCACATTCGTAGCATTGCTTAGTGCCATTTAGCCCGTTCCGAAAGCATGGCTCTGCCGCGTAGTGGGGCGTTAGGGCCACTGAAGGGATGGACAACAGAGTTTATTCCTTCTCCGAGGAAGCGGCATGGCAGTGAGGGGCACCGAATGGACAATCATTGGCTGTCGTATGTTTCCTCAATTGTGAGGTGTCACGCTTTACCCCGCAAACTATGTTCCCATCAAGTTGTTGTTAGGCGGATCGGCCGGCTTCGCGGAGATAGCTAAGACCTGACGAAGGAACCTGTATTATGGATTCGCCCTGAAAGAAAAAAGCCTCCTGCTGCATTGCAGATATTGGCTGTAATGGAGCTTCCTGTATTGCCTCATTATGAATACCGATGAGTTGCTTCATGTATGGTGGCGGGGGTGCGCCATTTTCTCAACCAACGTATCCGAAGTTTCCTCAGACCACTGCTGCCTGATATTTAAACCTGCGGCTACACTAAAAGCACTTTGCCAGCTGGTTTGCACATTGCCACCGTCCAACTGAGGTGGCAAGCTGTAAGGTTGCAGGACTTGTTCCCGACTGTCGAATGTTCAAAGGACCAAATGCGCTTTTTCCGTCCTTGCAGCCTTATGGACCTTATCGTTATGGATTACCATGTAGATTATTCTCAGTAGGGCTCTTATCGCAACAGCGTGTCCGCTATTACTATATAAAAGGTGCTTTTTGTTTATATTAATAGGGAATTAGTACTAGGATCTTAGGTAATTAGAGAGAGGGCATAGACTAAATATTCTTATATTAACTTAAGCTCCTGAAAGATCTAAAAGGGAAAGGTATATAAACTGCAAAAGTTGGTAATGGGCCTATTACCAGTGGTAATTGGTACAGTAGTCGTCGCTATACCTATTTAAATTTATCATGAGCCAAGAAATTCTTTATCATCAACCAACTTGACTAGAATCAATCGACTAAATATTCTGAATCATCATAACTTGTTCCACAGACTTGAGAAAAATCGGGGTCTAGTTTCATCAAAATAAGCTTGTCTCGCTCTATCATATATTTGGCTTTTGGCCCGTTTTGAGAAGTTTTTGTTCTCTGAACTCACGCATCAACCTTAACCTCCATATCCCCATATGATAGAAATTAGTATATACTCTAAAGTCTAAGAGTGCAGTTATCTATATAATTATCATAGGTCTTTATAAAAGAAATGCAGTGCATTTTATATTTTTAATTTATAGACCTAGATAGAAATGCGCTGCATTTCTAGAGAGGAGATTTAAGGTAAGAAAATGGAGATTCTAATTAATATAGAAATGGAAATGCGGCGCATTTCTGGTCTATATTCTTGAGTAGGGAAGTCCAGCGTGCACGGACCAGAACATGTGTATTGTATCGCAATATTCGTGGCAATCATTGTAGTTGGGTAGTCTAGGTTGGCACGGACGAAAATCAAATAATGCGGCGCGATTTGTATAAACATTAGTACAGTAGGCTTAGCTATAGCAGATTGGACGTAAATGTTCTCCACGATCTGATCTATCCAACAATATCCCAATGGTATGCCAGGCGATCCGGAGCTGGTGGTAATGGATAGCCGCTGATTTCCGAAACGGAAGACCGGACTGTTTTCTCTAATTCTGGGCAACATTACATAAGCGCTGGCTGCATTTCCCTGCACCTATATTCCCACATGCCCAAGTTGCAGGCCTCAATAGTACCAGATCCGTCATACTGTGCTGCATTGGTGCCTAAAGTTCAGAGTTCATATCTTCTGGTGGCTGTGAGGAATGATGTTGAGTGGTTATAGAACTGATCAATCAGCTTGGAACACATCAGCGGGGCCACACAGGTCATCTTTAGTTTGACCCTCCCACCCCATGTTTCTCCTCTCTCAAATGCTAAAACCGCTCACAGTTCTTCAATTGACAAGAAGAATACAGAAGATAAGGTATAGGAATTGCCTAGTTGTGTATAAACTCCCACTCTCCCTTCAAACTTCATCTTATATTCTGTCACTTCGGTATCATTACGGGACGTCCGACCGCTACCTGATCTTCGATGGGTTGTGAGTTTTTTCGTCAGTAAACCTACTACTAATAACCTATTTACTGACTTGTACGGCGGCTAGGCCGTC
>NC_031000.1:793082-794415 GCF_000149955.1 Fusarium oxysporum f. sp. lycopersici 4287
ATCTCAGCAGCTTCCATAGCGAAAGAGATCCCTACAGGCCTAGCTAGGTCGGTCTGGAATACCTCTAGAAGGTCTTCCTAGACCTCTTATAGGCTATTTTTGTTACGATTCGTGCCCGTAACAGCGCTGTAAGGCTTCTATAAGGCAGCTCTAGCACACCCATGATTGCTAGCATAGTGTTGAATACTGGTGAAAATGAGACCGGCTAACCGGCTGACCGAACTACCGGTCAGAGAGCTGTCTCAGCACTGTAACAACCTCTTAGATTGGTCATTACTGAACAGATAGAAATAGGGTTCCAACCCAACTATCGGACAGAGAGTGGAATACACACAATAGACCCCTATATCTGACACGTTGGCTCATGCCGCGAGGCGGGGCGAGCCAACTAAGCAAGCTTAGTTGGGCCCAAAAGTGTGAGACGGCACAAAAGTGTGAGACAACCGAAGGGACCGGTTTTTGGTGCTGTTTGCGGCATTTCCTGTTCTTCAACACTCTCATCAGGTCAAAAAATATGAAAATTGCTGGAATTATAGAAATGAAGCTTCTTATGATAATATATTTGCTATTAACTATATGTAACTAGGCGAAATAACTGCTGCAGCGCCCAAATAGCTTCCTAATTAAGAACGACTTCTCATGCATTTCTCACGCAATTTGGGGGTGTTATTATTCATCGTAAAGTGCCTAAGTGGCCTCTAAGGCTTCGGCTTCCTCTATCATCCGATTAATGAAGGCATCGTCATACCGGGCGTGGTGTTAAGGCGGGCATGGTGTTGAGGGTATCGTCGGAAGGGAGGACTTGCAGTCTAGTAGGCAGGGCGGCGATAAGGGCATCTTAAGATCATCTTCATCAGATAAATCATTATCTTCATCCTTATCCTGATTGGCCGGCGCTTGTGTGAGCGTGAAATCGACGGTATCATCGCTGCAGAGAAGTCGTGATAAATCGGCTGACAAGAGGGGCTTATCTGCAAAGCGTGCTTTGCGAATAGCCTCACGGGCTTCCAGGGCAAGCTGGGTATCGATCGTAAAGAAATCCTCCTTCTTATTCAGTTAAGAACGTATCTCAGCTCGTAAGGCATCATATGAGGCATATTTAATATCCTTTCCGGTGTGTTCGAGCCACTATTTAAACTGTAACCTCTTTTCAACGCCGTTAATAATAACCTCCTTCTTCTTCTGCCACTTATCTCTTATCTCCTCTATCTGCCGGATTGCAAAAGATCAAAGATTCCGAAGCTAAAGTCGCTGTTATGCCTTATTTCCTGCATTTATATCCTTAGTATGCTATTCTCGAAGCTCTTCTAAGCTTATATTATGAATATATTCT
>NC_031000.1:795812-810137 GCF_000149955.1 Fusarium oxysporum f. sp. lycopersici 4287
GTCTCTCCGGCGGCGTTACCTGTACCGATCACGGTACAAGTCTCTCGATCATTAGGGGAATATACCTCTGTTGCCGCCTTCTTATTAGTACGTACAACGAGGCATTGTACTCGCTCTCGCAGTATTCCGACTCTAATACCTGCTTGATCAGCATTCCAGATTTCCGAGGCGCCGATTCCGTATCTCGTGATAACCTCATCGAGCCGCTTGAACCACTGCTTCGTCTCCTCCACGCCGGCTTCCTCATACTCATAGCGCGCCGCTTCCTTCGCCTTCAATATCGAGGTATCAAGCTCAGGATGATCGTCACGGAAGCGCCTGTACCACATCTTCCCAACCGGCTTGGCATCAGCATCACGGCGGCTTCTTATAGTGTTGACTGCATCCACAATCTCGCTTTTAGAAGCTGGAAGACCGGACTTCTGCATCCACATAACGAAGCTCACGATAGCCTCATCTTCATCATCCGAAAGAAGTCGCGGCCGGCCCATATTTGGCTGAATAACTAGTTCATAATCAAGGGTATTAGCAGCTTCAAGCTGCTTGATAATCCGAGCAATAGACGGCCTCTTAGAGCCGGGATATCGTCGTTCAGCATCGCGGAGAGAGAGAGCCTTCTTTGGCCCGTTGGAAGCATCACGAGATAAGCCCTTTTGGAGTCGTTGGCGTGAAATAACCACTGCCTGAGCAGCTTTAATGTTAGGTATTGACGGCATAATGCAAGTGGACAGAAATGGTACTTTTTTTACTAATTGGCGTCTAGATTTGCATGAAAATCACATAGAAAATCAATGAAATTCGAGACAGCCGGCGGTGAGGGGTTGTCTCACACTTTTGTGCCGTCTCACACTTTTGGGCCCAACTAAGCTTGCTTAGTTGGCTCGCCCTGCCTCGCGGCATGAGCCAACGGGTAATAGGCTTTTCTTAATTATTATAAAATAGACTTGATTTTTATATTATTTTAATTAACTTATTTAGGCTTTATATATTATAAGGAATATTAAAATACTTTAATAATTATTTTATTTTAATTTAATATTTAATGTTACGACCCCAACAGTCTCGTCACGTGTACCCCACATTTTCCACCAATCACTACATCTCCCGCTGAAGACGATCAGCGCCAAGACTCTACGATCAGAGCTGATCCACCGCGATCAGTACTGATCCACTTGGATCATCACTGATCCCGCGACAACCTCACAGATCAACCACGACCACTCTAGTATATATAGAACACATTCATTTGCACTTTCATAGATTCTAGCTCACCAGCTATCAATAAAACTTCTTTACATTGATCAAGCCTAACACGCATTGAATCTACCATTAAGAGACGTGACATTTCGACAAGCTCAGCATCACGCCCTACGCAATCTGCCAACAATAAACCTAGCACGGCTTAGTTTATCCACAGTTGGGAACCAACCGTCACATTTAATTCTTAGATTATATATAAATTTTAAAATTTTAAAATAAAAATAAAAATATTTATAAAAATACTTATAACTTTAAGTTTATATATAATTTAATTTTAATAAATAATAATACTTATATATGTTAAAAAGTATTTTAAAAGCCTTATTTACTTTAATATAAGGCTTTAAGCTTATAAGCTTAAATATTTTCTTAAGAAAATCTTAATTTTAAAATTATATATTATTTTAAGCTTATTTTATATAACTTTTGTTTTATATAAATTATATAATTTTAAAGCTACTCCTATATATATAACGTGTATGATAAGCGAGTGAGCCAGACAAGCGAGTGAGCCACATATCTTAACTTTCCAAATGAAATTCGCAATAAAAACACCACAACCTATCTGATCAATTAAAATTAATCGCTATACTATTCCCTATTGACTTCAATTGCCTCCTGACAGGTCCTTGCATTATGCCCGGTCTTTCCGCAAATACTACACTGCCGGACCTTTGCTCCTTGTGACCTTCCGCGACCACCTCTCGAGGCTTCAGCTGTTACCTGCGCATCAATATCTATCTGATCAATTGCTTGTGATGCTTCCCCTATAGTTAAAGGCCCTTCTTTTTGTACCCTAGTCCTTTTTCCCCTCCGGCGTCGCCCTACTATCTTATTTTGTTGTTCAAGTTGTTGATTCCTATTATGTAGTAAGACCATCTTATCCATAAGAACAGTTGTTGCCTTCTCAAAATGCTTTACGGCTTTAATTATTGACTCAGGGGAGCTGCTCTTATGATTTCTGATCCTTCCTTGCAGATACTTGGAGTGCGATTGGGCCTCTAGTACTGTCTTTGGGGTCCTTGCAGTCCAAGGGGTCGATGGTATTGTGACCTCTACGGGAGGCGTTGGAGTCCGTAGCTGCACATCAAGCTTCGAGATGACATTTTCTGGGTCAAAGGGAGCAAGTCCAGCTCCTCTAAAACCTCCCTTAATATTGCTTTCTGTAATAGCAGCTTGGTGGGCGACATGAAAGGCAGGAAAGAACTCGGTCTTGGTAATATGGGTTATAAAGCATCTGATCAGATGCTCTATTTCTCGACCGTATGCCTTTTTCAGCGGCCCAAAGCACCCTACGTCAAGAGGCTGAAGTAGATGAGAGGCATGAGCAGGCATACAGAGTGTGATAATCTTGTTCTCCTTGCAATATTCCTCGAATTCGACGGAGTGGTGACTTTCATGACCATCAAGGATCAAGAGGCGATAGCGACTGTTCGTTCGCTTAGCTGTAGCCTGATCAAAATGCTTTAGCCACTCAAGGCCCAGCTTATTATCAGTCCATCCTTTCTCACTCAATGCAATAACCCAATCGCCGGGAAGGTCGCATTCTTGGTACCAATTGGCGAGGTGATCCTTACCTGCACCAATGATAAACGGCGGGATCGATTGGCCTTCCGCATTAATCCCCTCGATCACAGTAATCCATTCGCGGTTTCCAGGCTGTATCTTCTTTGGTATCCCTCGCCTTTCTGAGCTTGTAACGACTGTTCCGGGCTCAATTACGCCCATCATAAAGCCGGTCTCATCAAAGTTCCAGATATCATCTGATCGGATACCATATTTTGCGATTGTATTCTCTACGAGCCGAAACCAGCCACGAATAATAGTCGGATCTTCGCATTTAGCTCTCTGATAGTTATATCTCCGAAATTGACGTGTCTTTAGCTCTGGTTGTCGCTTAATGAAGTTATAAGCCCAGCGCTTGCCAACAGGTGGTATATCGCGGTTAGCACATAGAGAATTCGCGATATCTTCTATATATGATAGTTGCAAGGGAAATCCTCGCGAATCTAGGTCTAAAATGAATTGGACTATTATCTGCTCTTCCTGATCAGATAGTTTCCGTGACTTTGTGGGAGTATCACGCTTTGAAAGAATGCCATGCTGGCGGCGACCTAAGGTACTACGGTTGACATCGTAGATATTTGCCGCCCGTCGGACTGTAAGTTTAGGGTTATCTTGAAGGGCCTGAAGGGCAAGAAGGATTCTAGCTTCATTTGAGGACTGTGGCATATTTGTTGGTTGAGATATAGCTGATTGAATTATAATGTTGTAAGGTGAGGGATTTTTGGCTCACTTGCTTGTCTGGCTCACTCGCTTATCATACACGTTAATATTTAATATAACGTGTTTGATAAGCATGCGTCGCAGACAAGCATGCGTCGCACTTTTCCTAGCCTCTTAACTTCAAATAACTCTAAAACCTCAACAAACCATCTGATCAATTAAAACTACTCACTATACTCTTCCCCAGATATCTCAATTACTACCTGACAGGTCCTTGCATTATGCCCGGCCTTGCCGCATATACCACAGCGTCGACTACCTGGTCGCTCCGACCTTGCTTGACCACCACTTCTTGATGATTCGGCTACTACCTGCGCATTAACATCCATCTGATCAATTACTTGTGATGCTTCCTGTACAGTCATAGTCCCTCCTTTCTGTAGTCTAGTCCTTTTTGCCCTCCGGCGCCGGCTTAGTATCTCATTTGCATCTCGAAGATTCCGGAGCTCAGCCCTCAATAAGGTAACTTCATGCATGACTGCCTTTGTTGCCTTAGTAGCTGACTTTAAAGCTTTAATAATAGACCCTGGGGAGCTACTATGATGCCTTCTGATTCGCTTTTCGAGGTATTCAGACTGAGATTGGGCCTCAATTACTGTCTTTGGGGTCTTTGAAGCCCATGGTGTTGATGGTTGAGTGGCCTCCCCAGGAGGCGTTGGGGTCCGTAGCTGCACATCAAGCTTTGAGATTACAGTTTCCGGGTTAAGAGGAGCAAGCCCAGCTCCTCTAAAGCCCCCCCGTATATTACTCTCTGTAAAAGTAGCTTTAAATGCAGCATAAAAGGCAGAAAAGAACTCAGTCTTGGAAATGTGAGTTATAGAGCATCTGATCAGATGCTCTATTTCTCGACCATAAGCCTGTTTCAACGGCCCAAAGCACCCAATATCAAGAGGCTGGAGTAGATGAGATGCATGAGCAGGCATACAGAGCGTGATGATCTTGTTCTCCTTGCAATATTTCTCAAAGTCGGTAGAGTGGTGGCTTTCGTGACCATCAAGGATTAAAAGACGATACCGAGCATTTGATCGTTTAGTTGTAGACCGATCAAAGTGCTTTAGCCACTCAAGACCTAGCTCGTTATTTGTCCAACCATTTTGGCTCGTTGCAATAACCCAATCGCCTGGGAGGTTGCATTCTCGGTACCAATTGGCAAGGTGATATTGGCCTGCACCAACGATGAACGGCGCGATCGATTGACCTTCCGCATTAATCGCCTGGATCAAAGTAATTCATTCCCTGTTTCCAGGCTGCACTGATTTTGGCCTTCCTTGCCTTTCCGAGCCTGTAACTGCCATTCCGGCCATTATAAGGCCCATCATAAAGCCAGTCTCATCAAAGTTCCAGATATCATCTGATCGGATACCGTACTTTGCAATTGTATTCTGTACAAGCCTAAACCAGCCACGAATAATAGTCGGATCTTCGCATTTGGCTCTCTGGTAGTCATATCTCCGAAATAAACGCGTCTTTAGCTCTGGTTGCCGCTTGACGAAGTTATGAGCCCAGCGCTTGCCAACAGGTGATGCGTCGCGGTCGGCAAGAAGAGAATTAGCCATTTCTTCTACAAAACGCAGTCGCGCAGGAAATCCTCGCGAATCCAGATCAAGGAGGAATTGGACTATTATCTGTTCCTCTAGATCAGATAGTTTCCGCGATTTCGGGATAAAATCGCTTCGCGATTGAATGCCTTGCTGACGCCGACGTAGGCGGTGCTCATTAATCTCATATATTGTTGCAGCGCGTCGGATACTTAATTTTGGGTTATTCTGAAGCGCCTGAAGGGCAAGGAGGGTTCTAGCTTCATCTGAATGTTGTGACATGTTTGGTGGTTGAGAACTAATTGATCAGATAAAAAGTTAGATGTAAGAGGGAAAAGTGCGACGCATGCTTGTCTGCGACGCATGCTTATCAAACACGTTATATAATTTTTTAAATATTTATAAAATAGGTTTTAATAGATTTTAAATACTTAACTTTATTTTATTTAACGTATTTTATAAGCGAGTGAGCCATATAAGCGAATGAGCCACCTTTCATCACCTACATAATAAGATTACTCTTAAAAACATCACAATCTATCAGATTAATTAAAACTAATCGCTATATTCTTCCATATTGACCTCGATTTCCTCCTGACAGGTCCTTGCATTATGCCCGGCCTTGCCGCATTTGCCACAATGCATAACCCTCGGTCCTTTTGACCCTCTGCAACCACCACTTCTTGACGACTCGGCCGCTACCTGCATATGAACATCCATCTGATCAATTGCTTGTGATGCCTCTTCTACAGTCAAAGGCCCTCCTTTCTGTAGTCTAGTTCTTTTTACCCTCTGGCGCCGCCCTAGTGTCTGATTCTCTTGTTCAAGTTGTCGAACCCTATCCTTCAGCAAGGCCACCTCATGGATAACGATGCTATTTCCCTTCTCAAAATACCTAATAGCTTGGATAATTGACTCTGGGGAGCTGCTCTTGTGATTAACAATCCGTGCCTGTAGATATTTAGAATGCGATTGGGCCTCTAATACTGTCTTAGGGGTCCTTGAAGCCCAGGGGGTCGAAGGTGCCGAGACCTCTACAGGAGGCGTCGGGGTCTGTAACTGTATATCAAGCTTTGAGATGACATTTTCTGGGTCAAGGGGAGCAAGCCCAGCTCCTCTAAAACCTCCCCGGATATTACTTTCTGTAATAGTAGCTTGGTGGGCGGCATAGAAGGCAGGAAAGAACTCGGTCTTAGAGATATGGTTTATAGAGCATCTCATTAGACGCTCTATTTCTCGCCCATAAGCCTTTTTCAGCGGTCCAAAGCAGCCGACATCAAGAGGCTGGAGTAGATGAGAGGCATGAGCAGGCATGCATAATGTAATAATCTTATTCTCCTCACAATATCTCATGAATTCGGCCGAGTGATGGCTTTCATGACCATCAAGGATCAAAAGACGATAAGAACCAACTGATCGGTCCTTTGTTGACCGATTAAAGTGCCTGAGCCAGTCAAGACCTAGCTGGTTATTAGTCCATCCATTTTCGCTCAATGCAATGACCCAATCGCCTGGTAGGTCGCATTCTCGATACCAATTGGCAAGATGATATTGGCCTGAACCAATGATAAACGGCGGGATCGATTGACCTTCTGCATTGATCGCCTGAATCACAGTAATCCATTCACGATTTCCAGGCTGGACTTTTTTCGGCATCCCTTGCCTTTCTGAGCTTGTGACGACCATCCCGGGCTCAATCATGCCCATCATAAAGCCGGTCTCATCAAAATTCCACATATCATCCAATTGGATACCGTATTTCGCGATCGTATTCTCTACGAGGCGAAACCAGTCACGAATAATAGTCGGATCTTCACATTTGGCTCTCTGATAGTCATATCTCCGAAATCGACGCGTTATAAGCTGTGGTTGTCGCTGGATAAAGTTATGAACCCAGAGCTTGCCAACTGGTGATGCATCGCGATCGGCAAGTAGAGAATTAGCCATTTTTTCTACAAAATCGCGCCGTGGGGGAAATACTCGCGAATCTAGGTCAAGAATGAATTGAACTATTATCTGCTCCTCTAGATCAGATAGATTCCGTGACTTTGTAGTGGTATTGCGTGTTGATTGAATTCCCTTCTGGCGGCGACCTAAGGTGCAGCGATTGATTTGATATATGGTTGCTGCCTTTCGGACACTTAATTTCGGGTTATTTTGAAGGGCCTGAAGGGCAAGAAGGACCCTAGCCTCATATAAGGACTGTGACATATTGGGTTGTTGATAAATATTGAATTGAATAGTGATACTGTAAGGTGAGGGATTTTTGGCTCACTCGCTTATATGGCTCACTCGCTTATAAAATACGTTATAGTATTTTTATTACTTACTTATTTTAAATAAATTTCTATGTATAACTTATAGTATAAACAAACTTGCATCTTTCATCAATGCAACAGCTTATTAATATCCCTCTGATCTTAATCATCTACAAGAAAGTCACTAATGCCGTCATATCCACTGTTTCAACAGGCTCAGGGGGCATCTTCTCCACTAGCCACCATGTTTCGCAACTTCATGTCTTCAAAGGTGCGTTCCAACGCGGGCTGTTAGACTTGTCGCCTCCGTCGCAAGAAATGCGACGAAAGGCGTCCTGTCTGCGATGCCTGCGGTGCTCTTGAGCCCTTTAAGGGGCTTCTGAACTACAGTGTGGTATCTTAGTATAGCTAGTTGTGAGCATTTCATAGTGGTACTAATACGAATGTGGCCAGAGAAGAGAATTTACATGTATGCTCCTAACAAACATCAAACTAAGAATACATTATGCGCTTGGAACACTGGATTCTTATCGTTCTTAATACACACACATACACACACGCACGCACACAAGTCTATTACGCCCGGTAGGCCAACGCCCAGAGGGCTCTGAAGCTAAGATAACATACATCTCTCTAGTTTTTGCTTTGCTCTCGTTAAACCCCTGAGAATCTCACCTTGTTCTTTCCAGTATAGTCATCACTCTTCTCCTTGGCCCTCCAGGGTGTCAGCAGCAAGTCAAGTTGAAGCCCATTTCCTCCAAGTGTTCAGTTTCCTGTCTTCTGCGGCTGAAGCAATGCTTGCTTTTGGTTGTTCGAAGGGTAGCTGTTATTAGATGGGTTTAGAATCGATTGATTAGCGGTGTTCACGTCATCTTTGTTCCAGGCGATCTGTAGCGATCGCGAACCTGATTGTGGCCTGCACCGCGTCCATGTCTGGTGTCTATTCCTGTCTATCTGATACTGCCTTACCTCCTAGGTAAAATGAAAGATTGCAGCGTTTTTCCTCCCTATACTCAAGCTTCTCTTTGCGCTGTTCTGTCCATTTTATGCAACGGAAGAGGAAATGCTCTACCGTTTCCTTTGCCCGCCCGCATGGGCACTCATCTGTCGGTACTTCCCTAATCTGATATAGATAACCGTTCAGTCGCGCCATTCCGGTTCTGAGCTGCGCAAGCACGCTGGCTTCTTTCCATAATAGTTGATCGTACAGCAGGGGGGTATGTTTACCAGGCAGAGCTGAGTCGATCTTTCTAGAATGCCTGCCAACTCCATCTGGTAGCTTCCTATCCATTCGCAGATCTGCCCTCGTTCGATTGAGAATTGTGGTCTTCGCTTTGGCGAATCCTCTCTGTGGCGTCATGTACGGCTCCATTGCGTAACGGGCTGACATCTTGGCTGTCTTCTGAATTTTGAGCTCGCTTTCGGGTGGTAGCCAAATGAGATTGACTCTGTTTCCGTCTCTTCTAAGCTTCTCTATGGTGGCACGACCGGCAACAGCGCCAAACGGGGACGGCTAGATTTAAGCGGGCAGCTCAGTGCTCCCACAGGTATATACATTACGATGGCTTGGTGGTTTGGCACTGGCACACCGGCAGCTACGCTCACAATAGAGATGGACTGGCAAGGAAGGAAAGAGAGTCGCCATTTCAAGAGGTAAAACTGTCTCCATCGTTCCAAAGTTTCATCTCCAGCCACTATTCCAAATAACATAGGCTATGTCCCTGGCTGTTTTAACGGTGTCAATAACGCGACAAAACATCCCTTTGTTTGAACACGTGGCCGCCTCCTCATAGGGCATAAACATGTTAGACTGAGTGCGACGCATGCCAGCTGGCTCGGCGGTCAAGGTGTCTGTAGAAGTAATGTGATGCGGATCATGTTCTTCGAAAGCCCCATATGTGTACCAGCCTGAGTTTGTATCGGTATCAATTAAATCCTCGGAGAATCTACCTGACGCTTTAGGTGGACGAGGCGCCTCTTGTAAGGCGCTAGAGGTGTAGCGTATGACCGTTTCTGGGACTTGTACATGTTCTCGATGTTTTAGTGTTGTTGATGGAAGCATCGCGATCGTCTTTCCATCAGAGAGTACTGGATTGCCCTCCTTCGCCGTCTTTCGCGACCTGTCCAGCTTCATTATCATTCCGTCTTCGGAATTGGTATCGGTACTGATATCGCAGTCGTCGTCATCGTCGTCGTCTTTAACTTCAACGGCGATACATTGCTCGACTTCATAATTGAAGTGGATGTGTTTACGTTCAAGACCTGACGATGAGATCCCACTGTATGCTGACGATGGTAGCATACTAGAGGTATCACAGCTCATTGGCATCGAAGGGAAGGGGAATATATTGTGATCCATCGTCACTGCGCGATCAAAAGAAAGCTCTTTTAATCGCCGGCTGTCTTTCTGTCTCGCCTGGGCCACTGGGGTTACCTGCTGGGGTAAGGATGATGTTGACAATGGCCTCGGCAGTATGATATCTGATATGCTCCTTTTCTTCAGGATACTCTTCCTGTTAGAATTGACTAGTAAGTTGGGCTGGAGCAATGAGGCACCACAAGGTCCAGTCTGCGTACAGTAGATCTTGCTAGCACCTTGCTGAACGGGGCCATATAGCCAACTCACATCGCTATCTTTCAGCCTGCACAAAGTTAGCTTGATATTCGTGCCTAATAACATCATGTCCCTACCAGTTGAGCGTTTTGGGAGACACAGTCTTCAGGCTTTTATATTTTGTCCATGTTCTCCAGCATGCATTCTCCAAACGGGCGCTATTGGGGTCCTCTCCTCGGCGGGTGGAAATATATTTCCATGATGACAGGATTTCTTCCTCCTTCCAGTCATGAGAAAGGTAGTCGATATTCCTCCACGGCTGGGCGTCAATAGCAGTATTAACTTCAGCGCGCTCGTGGAACTTTCCTAATTCTGGCGAACCCCATGTTGACGTATCAGCCGGATTATCATTGTCAATAGAAGAGGCGTAGTATGAGTCGCCCGCCTTGAGATCCGACCGGCGTTCCAGGCCATCGTCCGGTGCTACAAAGAAACCGTCTTTCTGAAATTGGGGTAACCAAGCGTGCTCTGCCGACGGCTTGACCTGGTGAATTCCGTCATTATAATCGGATGGGGTGGAAATATCCGCAAATGGTGTCGAGGAACAGGACATATCCATTGATTCGCCGTAGATAGGAGGCGTCGAGGAAGCTGAAGAGGCTGCGGTGTCTGGATGTTCAAGAGACTGAGAGCATGGGTCGCTCGTTGGGTCTGCTCCAGACTGAGACGTCGTTGTCCTGCCCGCCAGTTGCGAGGGAGAATGGCATTCTTCCATTTCCGAGAAAATAAAGTAGCTGCTCCCTTCGGAGGAGGGTAGGGCGGCCATCTGGATAGATGGTTCATAGAGCTGCCTCCTACACACCCCACGTCATACAGAAGTATATCCAGGCTGCTCGTTTTGAGGTGTAATGGAAGCTCCGGTTTTTTGGGTTGTTAGAATTTGCCCCTGATCTCGAGGGCAGCTCCGGTGTGTGCGACCGTTGGCGAGAAAAGGTAGGTTGAGATCCCAACAACTTGGGCGTGCCGCCGTGCCAATAATGGCCCATAGCAATCGAGATTGAAGAAGAGAGAGGAGTAGCTACGCCATGAAAGCGATAGAGTGACATCATGAATGGCACTCTCTGCAAGGTGCCATTTTACAGTGAAAAAACCCTCTTTATCTTGGCAATCAGTCATAATCACATGTTAACCACTCCCGGATATCAGGGACACTGCTGGGAAACTTGTCCTGCGGTACCGTTGCGGACCGGTTGGAGAGTTTCGAGCCACCTTGCCATGGCCCATAAGCCGTACTCGGTATAGCAGGTCAGAGACGTATAGATTGCCTAATTGACAGCGGTAGCTTGACTTGCAATGCCTTCTCTCCAATTTAGTGAACAATGTGCAGCGCGGCGCGCAGTGTACAGCGTCTAGGCGCTGGATTTGGGGCAGGAGCGGAGAATGACGATGACGTAAAAAGAACTCACTACGCCAGTAAAAGTGGAAAGTTTGGCGACACTCGAAAGATTTGGGCTCCGCCGTCAGACTCCCCGTGGGTTGTACTGCTGCTCAGATATCGTCGCTGTCGTTGGTGGACGCGTGGTGGTCGTGGCGTGCTGCCTCGAGTCAAAACAATGCGGGTGTAGATGCAATGAACGGTTGAAGCCCATTGAGTTCTTTTGTGGCTTGTTGAGCCCAAAGATCTCGTTCTCACGGTTTGTTAATTGCAATACGACGATTCGCC
Organism: Fusarium oxysporum f. sp. lycopersici 4287; assembly: GCF_000149955.1. Classification (NCBI taxonomy): domain Eukaryota; kingdom Fungi; phylum Ascomycota; class Sordariomycetes; order Hypocreales; family Nectriaceae; genus Fusarium; species Fusarium oxysporum. The sequence goes on from NC_031000.1 coordinate 807,432, forward strand.
CGCGCCGGGATTGAACATGTGGAAAACGCACTTATGATGTCGGTGACACAGGTTACATATGCAGTGACCACCAGTCAAAATAGATGTAATTAAGAACGCACAACTTGCTTGGGCAGACTTTGAGTTATCCGCGGCGCGATCTTAAGCGTCATGTCACCTCCGACTGAAGCCGACAAATTGACGGTCCACAGTGTCTGCGGAGCCTCAAGAGCAACCGGCAAGAGCGCCTACTGGTCATCAACTACCACATAGCAGACATCCGACGCTCTCCATGGCTCCAATACAGAGTTTATGTGGTATCAGGAGATCGATGGAAAATATGACGCTGATGGCTGAAACTTAGAGGTAAGAAGCTGGCGCTAGTTCTCATTAAGAGAACGTGGTACCCCTCCAATTCCCCCCATTACCCGTTGGCTCATGCCGCGAGGCGGGGCGAGCCAACTAAGCAAGCTTAGTTGGGCCCAAAAGTGTGAGACGGCACAAAAGTGTGAGACAACCCCTCACCGCCGGCTGTCTCGAATTTCATTGATTTTCTATGTGATTTTCATGCAAATCTAGACGCCAATTAGTAAAAAAAGTACCATTTCTGTCCACTTGCATTATGCCGTCAATACCTAACATTAAAGCTGCTCAGGCAGTGGTTATTTCACGCCAACGACTCCAAAAGGGCTTATCTCGTGATGCTTCCAACGGGCCAAAGAAGGCTCTCTCTCTCCGCGATGCTGAACGACGATATCCCGGCTCTAAGAGGCCGTCTATTGCTCGGATTATCAAGCAGCTTGAAGCTGCTAATACCCTTGATTATGAACTAGTTATTCAGCCAAATATGGGCCGGCCGCGACTTCTTTCGGATGATGAAGATGAGGCTATCGTGAGCTTCGTTATGTGGATGCAGAAGTCCGGTCTTCCAGCTTCTAAAAGCGAGATTGTGGATGCAGTCAACACTATAAGAAGCCGCCGTGATGCTGATGCCAAGCCGGTTGGGAAGATGTGGTACAGGCGCTTCCGTGACGATCATCCTGAGCTTGATACCTCGATATTGAAGGCGAAGGAAGCGGCGCGCTATGAGTATGAGGAAGCCGGCGTGGAGGAGACGAAGCAGTGGTTCAAGCGGCTCGATGAGGTTATCACGAGATACGGAATCGGCGCCTCGGAAATCTGGAATGCTGATCAAGCAGGTATTAGAGTCGGAATACTGCGAGAGCGAGTACAATGCCTCGTTGTACGTACTAATAAGAAGGCGGCAACAGAGGTATATTCCCCTAATGATCGAGAGACTTGTACCGTGATCGGTACAGGTAACGCCGCCGGAGAGACCACTCCGCCGTGGCTTATCTTCAAAGCCTTTCCAACGCTCGAGTGGGCGAATATAGAAGGCGATCTCGAGATGCGGTTTGCACAGTCAGATACAGCGTTCTCGAATGGCGATATAACGCTCGAGTGGGCGAGAGACTTCAACCGGAAGTCTTGGGATAAGTCTGCAGCAGTTCAACATCGTCAGCTGGATTTTGAAGAGTGGTTTGGGTGTAACGAGCACCTAAAAAGCCCTTCTAATGCTGCCGCTTTATATGACAAGCCTCCGGGCACGGAAGGAAAGGCTGAAGAGGATCTCGTGTGGCGGTTGCTCGTTATCGACGGCTTCTCCGGTCACGGCTCTTTCGCCTTTCGAGAATACTGTATAAAATTTAATATCCTCGTTGCCTTCCTTCTTCCTCATTCAACTCACATGCTTCAACCAATGGATCTTGGTGTTTTTCAGTGGTTAAAGAATGCACACCAAAAAAGGCTGCGAGATGCTTTGCGGAAGGGAAATTTGAGCTTCAACCGCCGTGACTTTGCCGGCTCCTTCAAGGTATGTGTAATCAGCTTTAACCTTCTCTCAAATACCCCGCTTTTCACATACTAATCCTCATTACCTCAGGAGATCTTTGATGAAGGCTTCACGCCGGCCCACATCATCACAGGCTTCGAAAAGTCAGGAATCTTCCCGCCCACCGAGGTGCCTGCAGTCAGCTATCTTCTAAAAAAGAAGCTGAAGACGCGTAAGGCTATTGACCCGGCTTTATCTTCGCTTTTACCGGCGGAAAATCGGTTCCCTTTGGCCTCTGATACAGCAAGAGATGTCAGTAACTGCTATCACGATATTCTGAGCTCCCCAACGCTCAGGGGACTGGAGTCGGTCCGGAAGATCGTCAGTGAAGCTATTGTGCTTGAAGATATCGTGAGGAATCACGTTGAAGATCGCCAAGGGCGTATCGAGAAGAGATATCACCAGAGAAAGCGCGGCAAGCGAGCAAAACCGGTAGGAGAATATATTCACAATGTGAGCTTAGAAGAGCTTCGAGAACAGCATACTGAGGATGTAAATGCAGGAAATAAGGCACAACAGCGACTTCAGCTTCGGAATCTTCGATCTTTTGCAATCCAGCAGATGAAGGAGATAAGAGATGAGTGGCGGAAGAAGAAGGAGGTTATCGTCAACGGCGTTGAAAAGAGGTTACAGTTTAAACAGTGGCTCGAACACACCGGAAAGGATGTTGAATATGCCTCATATGACGCCTCACGAGCTGAGATACGTTCTCAACTGAACAAGAAGGAGGATTTCTTTACGATCGATACCCAGCTTGCCCCGGAAGCCCGTGAGGCTATTCGCAAAGCACGCTTTGCAGATAAGCCCCTCTCGTCAGCCGATTTATCACGACTTCT
>NC_031000.1:810778-843660 GCF_000149955.1 Fusarium oxysporum f. sp. lycopersici 4287
AAAATGGCTAAAATTTTAATAGCTTATAAATAAGTCCTAAAATAAGCTAACGTACACGATAAGCATGCCGATCAGACAAGCATGCCGATCAAAAATCCCTCAACCTTACATCTAACTATCTGATCAATTGATTCTCAACCAAATAATATGTCTCAATCTAATAAAGAGGCTCAAATCCTTCTTGCACTTCAGGCCTATCGGGCAGACCCAAAATTAAGTCTGCGACGAGCTGCAAAGGTCTATGATGTGAACTTCTCAACCCTCCATGCCCGACATAACGGTATCTCTGCACGTTGCGATTGGGTTCCAAAGTCACGGAAACTGAGTGATCTGGAGGAACAGGTTATAGTCCAGTATATCCTTGACCTAGATTCGCGAGGATTTCCTTCCCGGCATCGCGATATTGAAGAAATGGCGAATCGACTGCTTGCTGATCGCGATGCATCACCAGTTGGCAAGCGCTGGGCTATCAATTTTATTAAGCGGCAACCAGAGCTCAAGACGCGTTTTCAGAGGAAATATGACTATCAGAGGGCCAAATGCGAAGATCCAATCGCTATTCGCAATTGGTTCAGGCTCGTACAGAACACAATCGCGAAGTATGGCATCCGATCAGATGATATCTGGAACTTTGATGAGACCGGCTTTATGATGGGCGTGATATCAAGCGCTATAGTTATTACTAGCTCGGAAAGGCGTGGACGGCCAAAATCAGTCCAGCCTGGAAACCGGGAATGGGTTACAGCGATTCAAGCGATCAATACAGAAGGTCAGGCGATTGATCCATTTATCGTGGTTGCAGGCCAATATCACCTTGCTAATTGGTACCGAGAAAGCAACCTCCCGGCCACTTGGGCTATTGCCACAACCCAAAATGGTTGGACGGATAATGAGACGGGTCTTGAGTGGCTAAAGCACTTCAATCGATGTACAACCGACCGATCAGTTGGTGCCTATCGTCTTCTGATCCTTGATGGTCACGAAAGCCACCATTCGGCTGACTTCCAGATATATTGTGAAGAGAACAATATCATCACGCTCTGTATGCCACCTCATTCTTCCCACCTACTTCAGCCCCTTGATGTTGGGTGTTTTGGGCCGCTGAAAAAGGCATATGGTCGAGAAATAGAGCATCTGATCAGAAGGTCTATAACCCATATTTCCAAGACCGAGTTCTTCCCGGCCTTTTACGCCGCCTTTCAATTGACTATGACCGAGGCAAATATCAAAGGGGGTTTTAGAGGAGCCGGTCTTGTTCCTTTTGACCCGGAAGTTGTGATCTCAAAACTTGATGTGCAGCTACGGACTCCAACGCCTGTTGAGGAGGAGGCCCAACAAGCTCAATCTTGGACTTCAAGGACCCCAAGAACAGCTCTTGAGGCTGGATCCCAGTCTGAATACCTACAGAGACGAATCAGAAGATATCACAGTAGCTCCCCAGAATCAATTCTTGAAGCTCTTCAGTCTCTTACTAAGGCAGTAAAGAGAAATATGCATAAGACTGCCCTACTAGAGGCCGAGAACCGAGAGCTTCGACAGGCAAATGAGATACTTAGCCGGCGGCACAGGGCAAAAAGAACCCGCCTACGGAATAGAGGGAGTATGACTATACAGGAAGGTCGGGATCTAATTGATCAGATGGATGTAGATATACAGGTAATGGCTGAATCATCAAGAAGTGGTGGTCAAGGAAGTTCGGCGCGACCGAGGGTTCGGCGTTGCGGGACTTGCGGTAAGACTGGGCATAATGCAAGAACCTGTCAGGAGGGTATTGAGGCCTCTGGAGATGAGTATAGTAGTTAATTTCAATTGATCAGATGGTCTGTTGTGTTTTTATTGCGATTTATCTTAGGAGAGTTGAGATTTTTGATCGGCATGCTTGTCTGATCGGCATGCTTATCGTGTACGTTATGTTAATTTTCTTAGAGTTTTGAAAAAAAACTCTATATAGCTATAAACTTTAAAGTCTATATACACTGTGAAATACACTGTATTTTAAGATTTTCTATATAAAATAAAGTAATTAAAAATCTTTTAAAAATACCTTATTATATAATAAGCTACACTATCACAAGAAATAATTTTATTTAATTTTTAATTAATTTATTAAAGTATTAAAATGCTATAACGTACATGATAAGCGAGTGGACCAGACAAGTGAGTGGACCAACTATACTGTATACCTTAAATGCTGAACTTTAAAATTCTTAAAATATGCTATTTAAGTCTAAAATATAAGTACGAATAGCTGTTGAATGCTTAACTTAAAATCGTCTATATAAGTATTTTTCTAGAATTTTTTAAAAATTTATCTAGCTTATAAAACTTAAAAGACTTAAAAAAGACGGTGCGAATAAGATATTTCTTAATTATTTCATAAGTAAATTTTATATATTTTTAAAATGCTTAATTATATAAGGTATATTATAGATTTGATATATTATATAAGTATTAGCTTTTATTAAGTTAATTTTGATTTTTAATAGCTTATTAAGGATACTAGATCTTAAGGTGTAAATACTAAAGAAAAACTTTTTGGTCCACTCACTTGTCTGGTCCACTCGCTTATCATGTACGTTATATGCCATTATATATACCTTTTATATTAAAACTAATAAGGCTTATAATATAATATAAATACTAAGCTAAGAACATATACTCTTATAGAAATATAAGGGCTTACTCTACTAATTACTGCTTATATATACTAAAGTAGTTAGTTAGAAGAAGTCTATAAGTCTCTATTATATAGGAGATTCTCTTAGTAATAACTAATTCTAATACCTTACCTAATATAATAAGAAGTAAGATTAGCCTCTATGCTTTTATAATTATATAATTATCTTTACCTGGCTTCTTAAGTAGGATAATTTAAGTATATCTCTATTAATCTAGTATCATATCTTCCTTTAGTAATACCTAAAAGATAGTAAGGATATTATATTTTACTAAGGGCTAAACTTACTTCTAGATAATTGCTAATAGCCTATATTCTCCTAGTGCCTTTTATGATTTTATTGCCTATAGTTAATATTCTACTTCTTCTAAAGTCAGGTTAGGTATTATTATAGTGGCTCTTTAATACTATAGCCCTTTGTCTTTAATATTATCTGGTAGTGGCAGGAAGAACTTAGTAAGAAGCTCTTCAGCTTGCTCTTAATAATTTGTCATTTTTGTTCCATCTGCCCTACCGAGTTAGGGTACCCTCCTAAAAGTTGCCTTTATCCCTAGACTTTATATACTTGGCTGCTTTCCAGATATTATCGTTATCTACTAGAAACTCCTTCTAATGATTGTTCTTGCGTTGTCGGATGGCATCGTGATACTGCTTCGCCGCAGCCTTTGCCGTATTTTCCAGACCGTTAGCATCCTGCCCCGCACGGCTTACGGCTCCCATTAGGTCAGATCCACGAGCACACTGCAATTAGGTATATACTCCCTATATCTCAGTGTTGGTTAAGGGGAGAGGATCTCTATAAACCATTTAAGAAGAGTATTACTAGTAAATACATACTATAAATTACATGTACTTGCGCCCTTTCACTAACGACACGTCTTATCATTAATTTAATTAACCTTAATCTAAATAAAGTATACCCCTTGCAAAATTCAAGCCTACTCCCTGTTAGGTGGGTCTAGAAATTAAATTCTACTCTCCTGTAAAAATCAATTCTACCCTGGGTTGTTTGACATAAAACAAATAAATTCTACGTAGAATTTATTTTGGTATGGAGCACTAGGCAAGATCCACGAGCCTATCCTCTAAATAATAGCTGCGCCCGCAAATTGGGGCACAGCTAATTTTGAGTTTAAGTAGCATAAATTAGCGCTAGAATACTAGCTACTAGTGGCTGCCTTTTGGTGGGGAGGGACGAAAAGTTAGCCTTTATAGTTAGGGTCGGGTGTACTTAGCAGCAGCTGCCAGAGCTGAGACTGCTATATATTTAGTTCTTTGGATGGTTTCTAGCAAGCTCGGATAGAAGGTATCTGTATAACAGAAGGTATCGGCGTGAGACTCTTGACAGCTCGTATCTAGTCCGGCCGGCGCATTCCTTATTTAAGGACCGAAATGTATCCTCTAAAACTAAAGCCTTGAGCCTAATGGTCTATACTATTAATAGCCTCCTTCCTTTTAAATCAGCTCTCGCAATTATTAGCGCCCTAATACCCCACCATTATTGTAGATTCCACGTCTCTGAACGCCTGCTAGAGGATGCGCAGTCACTGTGCAAGATAAAACATGTTTGTCTCTAAAGTTAGGACCTCAAGAGCTGACATCCCCGACTGAGTAGGGTGGTAAAGACTTTCCCTCCACAATGGCATCGAGGTACGTACGGCAAGAAGGATAAAAAGCGAGAGATGCAGCCGAGAGATCCCGCCTGTTCATCATGCAGACAACAAGCACTCGAGCACCAGAATCTTCCTATTTAGAGCATCTTTCTTTGATAACACTCGCTAGCATGCAGGGACGCACGCAAGAACGCCTATCTCTCTGCAGTATTCTCTTGCTTCTCTTCGCTGTGACGCTCTTTACCTTCGCCCAGGCCGCTCCCCAAGTAGCACCGTCTGGCGAGCCTGACGATGTCGCTGTCGAGGACGGCGGCGACATAACCTCCGCTGTCAATGACCGACTTCCTGCCAGCATGGCCGACATTATCAAGGCCACTGATGATGAGGATGTACCAACCGCACCAGGCGTTCTGATCCAGTCGAGGGATGAACCAGCTTGCACCCCAATCAACATGCCGGCTGCTGACTGGAAATCCGACACTGACTACGCCACGGCTTCTCTAGTCCGCTATGGCGGTCGGCTGTATGGCTGCCTCCAACGCCATCGCTCTCATCCCGGATGGGAGCCACCTCATGTCCCTGCGCTCTGGGCGACTCCAACTCCATGCGGTGTCACAGCGTGGGAGGTCCAGACGCAGTACAAAATCGGCAGCAAAGTCACGTTCGAGCGGGAGAACTATCAATGCCAGGAAGCTCACATCTCGTCAGAGGGATGGACCCCTCTGGCGACACCCTCTCTATGGAATAAGGTCCAGCTGATCCGCTCTATCCGGATCTCGAAGAGCAATGTCCAGTTCGGAGAGAGCTTCAGAGTTTTCGTGCGCTTAACTGAGCCTGAAGGCTTCCGTGTCTTCATAAACGGAGTCCCCGGTTCATCGCAGTGGTTTCAGTTTTATGACTTCCCGGGGATTCACAAAGTGACGGTGGCAGTCTACCGTCGCGAAGACTTCATCGAGACCCGGTCAGTGGATATTCTCGTAGAGAATCCCCAGGACCTGCCTCTGAAAGCCAAATTTCCATACATGGCGATGAGCAGTCCCGAGGCCGGAGCTGGGTACTTTGAGATTCTCAACTTCGCGGATATTCACGTTCCTGGAACTGTCTATACCTGGGACTTTGGCAGAGCCGGGTCACGCACTACAACTGGACCATCGGTCAAGCAGCTTTTCGAGGATTACCTCGACATCAACGAGCCGTACGGAACCTTTGAAGTCCGCGTTACAGCCGCATATCCCGGCCAAAGCCCAGTTAGCGCAACTAGGAGTGTTGTCGTATGGAACACGTACTTCCTCGAGAAGGCACGGGGTTTTGTCAAACCGAAACTAGATTACAACTTCCGAGCTGTTCGCCAAGATAAGAAGCTGGCGGGAAGCTGCCGCATCAAGAATGTGGAGCCAGAGCCGCTGCATTTGACCAAAAAAGCCTTCCAGTACCTGACGGAAGATTCAGAGTTTGCACAGATGTTTGCTCCCGAGGAAGCAATCTCTGTGCGAGTCCCTGCAAACAAGGCAGCGGACATTGATTGCGGCATTCCATTTCCATTGCCTCGCGGCTCCTTTGGATACGCAGTCCATCTTGCGGGGCAGACGGACGCGGGCAAGCGAGTTCGCACTAGCTGCTATTTTGAGTACAGGGAGAGTACTCAAGGCAGCGGAACGCGGATTATCACTGACCCCAATGCTGTCAGGGCTCTCCACAGCATGCGCAATCAATCACTGCATCATGACAAGGCCTTCTTTACCAGAGACGAGGTGATACGCCATATTCGCATTGTTGAGGGTGTCTCTACCCGACCAAATGTCAAGATACTACGTGAGAACATCACCGCTGGCAAGGAAGAAATGCCCGACATCCGCGCGTTTAGTGGAGAGGTCTTGCTTGGCAAGCCGTGTCTCCCAGACGAGGATCCGCCAGAGGTCGGCGTGACCTGTCAACTCACTGATGAATGGGCATGGGTGACCATACCGGCACGCATTGCCAACGCCTTCAAAGGTGATGCTATCTTATCTCCTGCTGGCAACGGAGTCATCGGCGGCCTGCTCCGCCAAGTCGACCCTCCTCAGGCTTACGCACACAGCGGCATCATGACCAAGAACCACTACGAGATTCGGCACTCCACCGCGTCCGAAGACAGAATGCATGGCCACCTGGTCGGGTCCGTCCTCGGAGAGAGGGGAACAGATGGCATTGATCCCGATGTTCTCAAGTACGCCTGGCCGGGAACAATCACCCAGAGCGTTCAGGGCGCCTTCAATGGCGAGGACCTCGTAGATCCGGATACGGGAAAGCCATACCGTATCAGCGCCTTCGACTACCGCACACGCCAGGATCAAGGTATGAAGCTGATACCAGCCCTGATTCTCAAGCCTGATCCATTCAAGGAGGCCCTGATACCGAGCGTGCGGACCACGCTGCATCGGGTGGCAGACGCTGCCGCGGCCATCAAAGGACACTACCGGTTTTATGCGTACACAAATGCAGGAATTTCCACAAGGAGCACGTCCTACAATGCGCCAGATCGCGGGTCAACCTGGTGGGCTTCAAATACCACCCCGACCGTCTGCTCCAGTCTACTCTGGGCCGCGGCCAAGTCGGTCGTGAATCCACGCATCCAGCTTGAAGGGGCGGGCATGATCACGTTGCCCTACGAGCTGGAACCCCAGGACGTCGCCGCGGGGGCACGGATAGACAGCCAGACGCTCGACGGTCTCTACATGTACTCCGCCGAGGAGCGACTCACGGCAGCTGAGTGGCTATATGGCTATATGTGGAACTTGGCCGCCGATAAGATTCACAAGAAATTCCCGTGGCTGCCAGCATCGTGGGTAGGCGATGCCCCCGACGATCTCGGAAACCAGATGGTGAACACCTTCAACTCGGACTGGACGGGCGACAATGGTGACGGAAGGGGTCACTCTAAGGACTCGGATAATTGGAAGAACATGGGACTCGGCCACGCCGTATCACCCGATCACCTTCTCTTCTGGGATGCGCCGGGCCCGATCGTCAATGGCGTGCAGAAAGGCCTTTACGGCTACACCGAGAAGCTAGTATATCGGCCAGAGACCTACGAGTACCGGCATATCAGCCGATGGAAGCTCATCAAGACCACCGGCACTGTAACTGGCACCGTAAGCTACCACGGCCGCGCCGTGGACGGGGCAACTGTGAGCATCGGCGCCTCGACAGCGGTGACAGCGCTCGACGGCTCCTTCACGATCGGTGACGTCCCGGCGGGCACGTTCAAGGTAAAGGCAGGCAAGCTGATCGAACGCGTCTACGCCGAGGGCGCGCTCTCCATCAGCGTGACGGCCAACAGCACGACGTCAGTGGCGATCACGCTGCAGGACCCACCTGAATTCTACCGCGAGGTCGTTCTGAGCGGATCACTGTACATCCGTGACGATCAGCTAATATCAAGCAACAGCCGTAAATATGGTATGTACTATGACGGGATCTTCGTCGGCCCGTTCGGTACGCACGCCGAGCAAGTCCACAAGGAGGGTCACGGGGGCGAGATCCGTGTCGAAGTGTACGTGAAGATGGACTGGAAGTTTCCCGGTGACATCGCCGGGACAGTCTACGTTAAGTTCTATGAGGGACGCAACGAGGACACGGGCGACTTGGAGGACAAAGAGACGGAGCAATTCAGAGTGGCGAGGGGCAGCAGGGAAACGGTCAGAATCCATGTCGTAAGCAGTGGGGTTGGTGGTGGCGATACTGCTGACCTTACTTTGGAAATATCGAATAATGTCCGGCCGTGATGAGTGAGTTGTTATGAATTGCGTTGATGGAGTTCCATATGGTTTAGGTATGGCTTATCAGATACTGTCCCTACTGTGCGCAGGCTGAACTAGATCCCGTCGCATTGTCTAATTTTCATCCGTGCCAACCTACATCCTTATGGTCCGTCCCAATTTCACTGAAAGAGGAAATTCTACATCTCTCATTGGCTTATACCCCTGCTAGTTCCTCTTTCACTGAAAGAGGGACAGTGTTTTCAATCCCCCGCCGGTTTTTTTGATTAAAAGTGCGTGATGAACCTTCTCATTGGCTGGTTCGTTCCTTCGTCGCAACCTTCGCAGATAGCTTTACTTTGGTGGCGCAAAGCGAAATACCTCCTGAGCGCCTACGCGTAAATTAATATCTTAACCACGCGATCCGACAAGCAAGCCGAGAACATGCGGTCGATCATGTCGCTCAAGACAGATCAGACGGCAATCAATGTGCTGCCGGCAGTGATGCGGGAGACGGGCATAAGCACCGTGGTGGTGCCGTTCGTCGCGCTCATGGATGACTTGGTCACGCGAGCAACGGCTATGGGGGTCGACTGCATCCGATTCAGGTCATCGATGAACTCCGGACGAGAGGGCGTGCCGCGAGCAGCACGGCTGGTGTTTGTCAGCGCAGATGTCGTTTCTAGCGCCCAGTTTTCGGGGTACGTGGATGGGCTGCTGTGTGTAGGACTGTTACAGCGGATATTTATCGACGAGTGTCACACAGCCATCACGGACTTTGGCTATCGGGCTAAGCTTAGTGAGCTAATAGGCTTGCATCGGTTTGGCCGTCCGATGGTACTGCTGACGGCAACGCTGCCCGTCGTACTGGAGGATTGGTTCCGCGGCGAGATGCTGGCAAAGTCGGTGATCATAGTGCGGGATCGGACGATAAAGCTGAATTGCCGCTACGAGGTGCGTGAGTGACGTGCGCGCAGATCATCGATCGAAATGGGACAAATCAGTCGCTAAGGTATGGATTATATGGAAATAAACCGCAGATAGACAAGCAGTTGAGAAGTGGACAGGGGTACGCGACAATTAGGAATAGAAGAGTAGGTGGATGACGATGTGCAAATAATGGAAAAATCATTGTGAAGTGTTGGTCTAAGAGAGCCGACGAGAGCGAAGGGTCGGTGTAGAGCATGCGGTACGACAAGATATAGAGAATTCTAGGCATTTCTTATTAAACGATATTGCCAGGTTTTAGATATAAGACGTGATAATTATTATGCCTTTAGAGATTTTAAGCAAAGAATAATAAGAAGAATGTTTAGAATCTTATTTTATACTACGTTCATAATATGCTAGAATCTCCTTCTGAAACCATGGCAAATAAACCTTGTCGGTCCATGCTGTAAGTTATCGTAGCCCAGCAACTACTTGATAAGTTTCCATCACCGTAGCTGTACTTCCAAACTGCCATTCCTTCCAAAGCACAGTCTTTTGACCTTGCCTCGTCGAGAGAACAAATAGCCACCTTGAACCTTGCACTATCACTGCTGTGATAAACTGCAGGGTAGCTAAAGCTTGGTCGGCTTGTTTCAACTCCTGATGCGTTGGAGGTCCAGTCATCGATGCGCGCTTCAACGAAATCAACGACGAGAGAAGAAATGCCCACTGAGAAGCATGCGAGACCATCCTGTATGCTGTAACCATGGAGTTGTTTCATTCTGTTCGATGTCATGGCCATCAGCCTGGTGGTTACGGAGCTTTGGAGGCCACATACTTAAAGCTAGTTAGGGTAGTCAATCCTCCATGGTAAAAGTGGACTACTGACAAGATCAAGAGTCAATTGACGAGGAGAAAATTTTTATTGCATACATACTGGCGTCAGTAGAGCCCTTCCTAAATTACTACGACGTGGTCACGAAACACGCCAAGTCGCCTCCGGCCCAAGTAGCGTTCGCAGTCCGTCAGCCATCTCATCTTCCATCTTCCGAGCCGCTTCTTCCTTATCAGTCCTTCTCCGCTTGCCGCTTATCATCTTCTGGGCCGAGCTGTCGATGCTTTGCTTCTCCGTTACTTAACCATCCCGCTTACGCTTCGGCGCCTTTTTCTCTTCTACACTGCTTCCCTTTAAAAGCTGATGCCACAGCTTGCTGATCTCCTTGAAAGTCGCAACCATCTCCGGTTGAAGCTTACTCGGGAAGCCAATGTGCACGGCGTAGTGCTGCCTCATGATGCGTGTATCGTGCGTCGACTGTAGATCCCATACGATATTCCAACTTATCCAGCTGCTTCATCACAAGCCCTCGGGTCTTCCGGCCCATCTCCACAGCGATCGCCCAGTACCGTCCCACCCCGATCCTCACCCCTGTGCCGGCCTACATCACGCGCGCGAGCTTCCTGCTGAGCCGTTCGGTATTCCGTACCCGCGAGCTGCCATCCCGCCACATATACTCCAGCTGATCTCCGTGCGGCTCGGCGAGCTTGCACTCCCGCCGCAGCACCCGCTCTGTCGGGATCAACCACGATATGTATGCTATGATCATCCGCCTGATCGGATCGGGGACGAACCGCGCCACCTTCCGGGTGTTGTTTCGGATCGCCTTCATCTTGTCCCGGTATGTGACGATCATGACCTGCCCGTCTAGTACAAATATATTCCAGATCAGCTGCCACGAGTCGCAGTGCCGTAGCGTCGCCACCTCCGGTCCCTTGCCACTTGATCGCGGAGTGTGCGAGCTAAAAAGAACACCATACTGTAGCGAAAACTTCCATAAGTTGATTCAATTGAAGAAATTAATATTTTTCTATTTGAAGCGACCTGTAACGGGCAAAAAGATGACCTTGAAGATGAGTGCCTCTTTGCAGCCTACCCGGTACCTTGTGAATGCCTGGAGAGTGGATCTGACCAATCAGAGCCTTCGTTGACACTAGCCATTAGTGAGCTACCCCCATCATCATTCCCAGATCCGCCAAAGAGAAAGTAGCTTCCTAATATTTCCCCTCTTCACCGTCGTTGGCAGCCTGTTTACTTCTCCCCCCACCCGTCGCCTTTGCACTTCTCCGCTTAGTGACGAAATTGGCAACTCGGTTCAAGTTGACGACGCTGACAGCTACAATGCCTCGATGACTGGGCCAGGGGTGCGGTGAAGCTGGGCCTAATAGTGGCTAGGAGAGATGAGCTAAGAGCACAAATGGTCAGATTTGAAATACTTGAAATATTTAAATAAATATTTCGAACAACAAATCCAGCATCGCGGGCTATCAAATATCTCAAATATGACCCCGGATTTGATTTGTTTGATTTGAGGGCAGCGCTCCACAGAAACCGAGTGTGACACGGCATCAGCATTGGCGAATGACAGAGGGACATATTGCAATGCAGCTAACCGTGGCAACTCTGCGCACAGATATTGAATTTTCCTTTACGGTAGGCAAGCCTACGTCTGACCACCCATCCCTAGCTTGTAGCTCTCCGGCCTGAGTTTTCGTGGTCATATGCTCACCCACAAGTGGTCCGAAAGGAAAGTGTGCCCTTCTGCATGTCGTCTGTCACACTGTCATTCGTCAATACTGGCCCCGGTCACGCTCAGTTCCTGAGCATGTCATCTGGAGAGGCAGATTGATATTGGGTTGGTAATAGCACGAATGCCTTCTGGGGGCCCACATGGCCACAGGTAGCCTCCACTTATATTGCATGACATTTGTGATCAAATGATACGATCCGATTCCACTATGTAGCTGCTTCTACCTAAATACGCGTTAGATCAAGGCAGAAGCCTTCTAATATTCGATTTGCCAAGCCCAGCGGTGGCCCATTGATCACAACGTGTCCCTCGACCATTCGGCAACCGTATGCCGTGTAACCCTTCCTTTAGGTAAGTCGTCTGGCTTACCCTCAAAGTACCAAGAGGGAGGGGTTATGAGCCTCACCAGCGATTTAACCAGCTTGCTCCCATTCTAGGGTACGGCATCGACTCATCTTCATCTCGCTCTTTGTTTGGTGCATAACTAGGATTTTGAAGGTGGAAAGGCGATAATGTCGGATATTAAAGCGCAGCTTGAGGGGCTAAGGCACGATTGGAGTGTGTGCAAGGCCCAGGATGACCAGAAGCACTCACTAATTACGGTATGTTTTAGGAAAGCCTCGCCCTGCTTGCTCTGCTCACTTCTGTACTCTAGAGTTTGTTCAACCACGTTGATTCGCAATCTGACCTTCTGTTGGATGCCAACGCAGAACTTCGCGATAAGAAAGATGCAATTAAATTGACTCGTGAGCGTGTTGAAGAGCTTGAGGAACAACTTCGTGAGTTACAGCTGGAAAAGGTCGACCGTATCGTCTTCTATAAGTGTTTCGAATTTGTAGGCTAACTGTGCTGTAACAGGATCGCCACGTGTTTGTTTTGGTTATTATTGATGGTGACTGTATGCCAGTAGGTCTAACTTGAATATTTCAGGATTTTATGGCTTAATGGATATAGTTGAGATGACCTCGTTCGAGACGGTCTGGAGGGGGGTAAGAGAACGGCCAGCATTTTGAAACAGGCTGTCGAAGGGGAACTCAAGTCCTGCGACCCTAGTATGCCTCATCATCTTCAAGTGATTGTTCGTGTATATGCCAATCTGAAAGGATTGGCCAAGACGTACAAAGATACAAGCATCTTGCCAGCTCCAGATTCCCTAGAAGCCTTTGTGAGTGGCTTCAATATGGGTGACACCCTGTGTGATTACGTGGATGCTGGCAATGGAAAAGAATGTGCAGACGAAAAGGTCAAAGGTGAGCTTGTGCCGTTCGATTTTGAATAGGTTCGTTTTGGTCCCTAATCTAGTATACAGCATCTTTCCAACATCACCTGGCCGACGTTCACTGTCGGAAGATCTTTTTCGGCGCTTCGGCAGATAGCGCATATGCCCGTCTTCTCGGAAAGTACCTCCAAGATGAGGTAGTCCGTAGGCGCATATGCCTGATCGAAGGGCCACCTTGGGCTCAGGAACTAGCTGATTTTAAGGATAAGTTCCACACGGTTCTCTTCGACGCAGTCTTCCGAAGCCAGAAATTGCCCAATATTAAGCGTAGGGTTTCGTTTCGTACTACGCCTCCAACCTCTCCTTCGGCCAACTACGCAAACGCTGCTTCCAGAGCCCCGTCTACACCAGCACTAGTCCCTCCAGCACACCATGTCTCAGTATTACCCAGAGGGTTGGTGTCTGTAGGGATCTTGCGAAACAGCCAGGGTCAACGGGTGGACTCACAACTCACTTATTCGAGTCAAGATTTCAATGATCTGAAGAGTCGCAAGCTTTGCAACTATTTCCATCTACTCGGGACATGCCCCTATCAAAAGATGCATGGAAATTGCCAGCATGATCACGACAAGATACTCAGCCAGGCACAAAAGGCGGCCATGCGGGCTATCGCTCGACTGTCTCCCTGCCCGACTGGGTTGATGTGCAGTAATCCAGATTGCCTTAATGGGCATCGCTGCGCATGGGAGAACTGTTCTTCGTCCAGTTGCCGATTCCCCCGGGAAATGCATAATGTTGATACCAGAGTTATTAGTGAATGAGCTACTATCGTCAGCCCTCGACATTGGTTTTCCCGCTGGGTTTTCCCAATGCCAATACGCGAATGCGGAGGGCCAAGGAATTCATGGTTATTATCCAGTGATCTAGGAGCCTATGTTTTGTTGTTAGTCTACGTATGCAATGTTATTTTGATAAAGTATGCCATTGATGTTTAGTAACTGCCATCCGGATCAGGCGTCCAGCCATCGGTTTCTTCGTCATTTTGCATCTATTGAAAATACTTATCTAATTCTCCCTATTCTCAGAGCCCCTACTCTAGTATTCTAGCTAGTAATGGGGTCCATTACGACTTTTAGACCAATTAAACCTACGGAATTCGACATGGATTTCGAAAACCTGTAACAGGCCCCGTTCCTGTTCAGGTCACGTTTACAAAATCGCGGAACTGGGCCCGTTTCAAGGCGTGGTGATCTGTGCCACCCATCCTGAGTTTCATTGCGTACAGAGAAATAACCAATCATCATAGGCCGATTTTACAATGAGCCAACCTTAATTATAGTGACCCTACTTAGTAGTCAGACAAACAGATAGATCTATTACGCCCAGTAGGCCACCGCCCATAGGGCTCTAAAAACTAAAAATATATACGTTTTGCCAATTAATATCTTAATCTCGCAAAGCCCCTATGTTTCCCGCCTTATTCTTCTCTATCTCCTTATTACTCTCCTTCTGGATCCCCGTATTAGTTAGTAGTAGTAGATCAACTTAAAGCCTAATTCCTCTAAGTATTTAATTTCCTATCTTCGGCGGCTAAAGCATTATTTATTATTAGTTATATAAGGGGTAGCTGTTATTAGTAGATATATTTTGGTAGTTAGTAGGTAAGTAGTATTATTATCTCTGCTTTAGGCGACCTATAGTAATCGCAAATCTAATCATAGTGTCAGATATAGGGGTCTATTGTGTGTGTTCCCCTCTCTGTCCGATAGTTGGGTTGGAACCCTATTTCTATCTGTTCAGTAATGACCTATCTAAGAGGTTGTTACAGTGCTGAGACAGCTCTCTGACCGGTAGTTCGGTCAGCCGGTTAGCCGGTCTCATTTTCACCAGTATTCAACACAAGGCGCTTCTTACGCCGTCATTCTTCTGTTTTTCATAGAAGACTTCAATGCTTGAAGCACAAAGAAAGGCGATGGAAGACCGAGCAAATGTCGAAGAGTGGTTTAAAAAGTGGCATGATAACACCAAAAAAGGCATAGATTATGAGGGTCTTTGGAACATCGATGAGACAGGCTTCCAGATTGGATATCTTAGAAACGGGATTATCGTACGGACTTTTCGAGCTGTTGACCGGCCCATCTTGATCGATGCACATGAGACAATAAGCGTCACGGTCATTGAGTCGATATCAGAAACAGGAGCTATTATTCCCGCCTTTGTTATCATGCCGGGGGTACAGTTACCGTCTCGGTGGGTTGATAATGCATTAGAAAAAGGCGCAACGATTATCACAACACCAAAAGGCTATGTCGACGATATCGCCGCGCTAGAAGTTTTCGATCACTTTGAACGACATACCCGGCCTCAAAAGAATCCACAAAAAAGAACAATATTACTAGATGGCTGTGAGAATCATTTCACCAAGGAGCTTTTCCAAAAAGCCCAAGATGCAGGCGTAGAGCTCTTCCCTTTCCCTCCCCACTTGACGCATATTCTTCAGCCGCTAGATGTTAGGCTATTTAGCTAATATAAGCACTGGCATCAAGAGGTCCTTTCTCGTGAGATTGCAGATGGCGCTACAGACTTCAATAAAGCTGACTTCCTGTTTCATTTACAGGAAATCCGCCGCAAGACTGCTAAGAAAAGCACTATCATCTCATCTTGGAAGAAGACCGGCATCTATCCTTATAATCACGCGGCCGTGATCGACCGTATGACCAACCCCTTATCATCACTATCTTTAGAGGTAGCTGAGGAGTCGTTACCCGGCTACGTATCACTGGGGTCATCTTCTACTCACAGCAGCGATAACAACTCCGAATCCGATGAGATTTCTGAAGTCTAATCATCTCGAGAGCTATACCATTCGATTCCTTTCGATCAGAAGATTCGATTGATGTCAACGCCGACTGGATCGAAATGGACACGCCACAGCTGAATTTGCGGAAGACCGTCAGTACGAGGAATATGTGGCCCTCAGGATCGAATGCTCAGTGGTCTCGGGCACGCCCCTGACTCCCTCAGTGTTACATATTAATGAGAAGGTGTGAAAGGCACTCAATTCTCGCTTTAAATGGCATTACAGCGACACAGGAGATGCGCCTGCTTAAGGAGAAGAACCTTAGACGCTCTGCCCGGGATCAGGGGACAACGATTATAGCAAATTACGGGCCAATTACTGTCTATGATGCCAGACTTCGCGTCGCAAAGGATCAGCATAACCGACTGCCCGGTCAGGCAGCAGAGGAATCGCGCCTCCACAATAAGGAAGTAAAAGACGAAGTCATCTATCTACGACGATGGATTGCAGCAGTCAGGAAGCAATTGAGAATAAGTCTAAAGCTATTACGGGTTGCTGACCTTCATAGCAGCCAGCCGAGCTATTCTCAGAAGAAGAAGATATTCACGGCGGGTGATTTCTATATAAAGTCACAACACCAAGAGTTTCTGAAGCCAACCGCGTTGCTAGGCTTAAGATACCGGCTTCACCGCGAGCTTGACGATAAAATGAAGCAATCCGAGGAGAGAGCAAAGCAGGCAGTAGAATCAGGAAGTCAGGAAGTCATTAAGGTCTTCAGATTTCACTGGAATCCCCTATTCCTTCTTCTATTTGACTATAACTTCAATACTGTGAAGGAGGCACTGGGATTCCTCGTTGCAGATGAGGAAAAACGCCGCTCTAATCGGAAGAAGATGTCGTTAGAAGCTGACGGCTTTGGAATCGTTGAAGATGACGAGGAATAAATTGACGAAGAAGATGATGAAGTAGTCGTTGGGGGAAGTATTGAAGTCAGTTAGGGCGAGTTCGTTGTCCTAAAGGATGATGAAAATACCGAATAGTCGTGATGGTTGCTTGGTGTTTTGGCAATATGTATTTTTGGTGGGGGTTGCAAATGGAGGGGTTGGTCCGGTCACAATCATGTAGCGTGGCAAAGGAAGTACATCTAATTTGGTGGGGCGCACATATAAAAATGAGATAGCTTAATTTCCCTAGTCAACCGACCCTTTTCCTAGTCACCGTACCCCCCGTGCCTGACCCTCAGGCTCCACGTGTGGAATGGGTTGGGCTAAGGGGGGCCGGTCTCAAGGCCCTACCCGAGTAATCATAGTCAATCTTGATAGCTCAGGAATTCAGAATCTTGCCAATACAAGTCAGATGATGACCAGAAGTGCATTTGCAAAGCTTGACGCGCATCCGGCCTGTCCCATGTTGCCGGTCATCTCCTCTTCATCGATCACATGATTATTACGTGGGCGGTTTCGAAAAGGAGCTTTTAGTGGTCGAATTCTCACGACACTTTCCAAGAACCACGGCATCCCTTGCGATAAGCCGTATACAGTACGAATTCCAGCAATCCAGTTCGTCATATCATGCTAAGATGCACCGCCTGCTCAGCTGTTTTTGCCAAAGTTATTACCAATACGTTCGATCAAAGTTAACAGGCTAGCAGCAAGTAATGGAATCTCCCCCATTCAAGTTGTATTGATGACACTCCATCTGACTCACCATGCTC
Organism: Fusarium oxysporum f. sp. lycopersici 4287; assembly: GCF_000149955.1. Taxonomy (NCBI): domain Eukaryota; kingdom Fungi; phylum Ascomycota; class Sordariomycetes; order Hypocreales; family Nectriaceae; genus Fusarium; species Fusarium oxysporum. The sequence continues at coordinate 828,054 of NC_031000.1, forward strand.
CAGCTAAAGTGATGGACCGGTCTCGACCGCCATCCAGACCAGGCTTGGTTCATCAAGCCAGTGACCGGCCCGGAGTCGGCCGCCAAGCCTGGTTCCTCCGTGAGGTTATCTTTACTCTGATAACTAATCAATAAGTGGACAAAATTCCGGAACCTTGGAGGTGCCCGACCGTCAAGGCATACGATTGATCTGGACTTGCTCACATCAGTCGATAGAACATACGATTCTCCACTATCTTTATATGTAGTCGGTTATTGGCCCTGGAATTCTCGTCGAGGATAAGCCATACGATAGAATGGTAGCATTCATTTGTACAATGCCAGTTGCTCCTGGATGATATCGTAAAGTGTGACGACAAAACATTGTAATTCATCTGATATTCCTTTTGAACGATTCATCAAAGTTCCCAGCCGACTTAAACCAGTGGCCATAACGCCCAAATGGCTGCTGAGGAAGTTGATGGTACACTTGACACCCTTGTCCAAGGGTATGATAAATCCCAGTTTCAAGTAAGTTTCTTACAGACCACTAGTTACAATTGGTAATAATAGAGGGGTATCTGGACATTACGCGTTTGCCTAATCTGACTTTGAATGGCCAGTGTACTGATAGTTGTTTACAGATGCCTCCTGATTGCTCATCGGGGCAGGGTGAGTTGATTTTAGCCTGACAGATAGAGCCCCTACTTACATGGCCATAGCAACAGCCACTATCAAGAATCATATATCGGACATGGATGAGTATTTGGCTTCTGAGTAGTTTACCAACACATTAGGGTCATCTGGACCTTCTGACTTATTAGAAGCCGATCTCTCTATAGCCTGCCAGCCAAGTTTTGAGACGAATCTTGACTATATCTGCCCCGATGCCAATACAGAACCGCTGAGGAGGGAGATGAGTGGGCCGTTGACTCCTCCCGAAGAGGCGAGCAATCCCTCGAATCAACAGCCCCCCAGCAAGGATATTTCACTTCATGTTCCCGACGTTCAACTCCAACTTCGATCAGCATTGCGCAAATCCAAGAACCGCAAGCGTCGTGGCACAGCTCCCAGCAATCCAGAACACACCCGAGAAAGCCATAACCTTGTCGAGAAACACTACCGTGCCCGACTCAAGACGCAGTTTGAGAGGCTTCTCACAGTTCTGCCAGTGGCACAGGCGCGTAGCCTTGCTGACAGGGATACGACAGCCAACATTGGCCAGGTTCTGAGCAGAGGACAAGTATTGGATATGGCAAGGAATCGCATCATCGAGTTAGAAGGGATGGCTACCATGTATTCTGATGCACACAAGGAGAGGGATTTACAGTGCGGGAATAGCATGGAAACTTTGTCGTAGAAATCTTGTCCTTGTAACCGTATCCCTTTGAGTGCCACAGCCCTTAGGAGGGTCACTCGCCCCACTTAGCTTAGTCATAAGGTTAGTACGTGCAGGGTACCGGAAGTTCATAAGAGATTTGCCAAGTCTGTAAGGTAGCTCTTTGTAACAATCAAAACTGCTGGGACTTTTACCATCATACAAACTAGTATGTGTGGAAAAGTACCGTTAGTTTCATTTATCTTGATTGGCTCTATACCCCTGTCGTGACCCCGCCTAAGGCTGTGGCACTCAAAGGGATAATCTGAGAAGAAAATCATTTTTATTCGAGGCCATCAGATGATCTTGGGAGAAAATACAATGTGACTTTAAACTTCTCTAATGTTGCCAAGTATTGCGCTTCAAAAAAAAACTAAAAAAAAAAACTTTTAAATTGCGACTATAGACCTGGAAGAGGTTGAGCGTGAGAAGGCAAGGACCAGACATAGTTCATATGATTCAATGAGATGATTTGTTCCCATTTCAATTAACTAGTACATTTGCCTTCGGTGTTTTATCTGGCGCTATCGATTCGTATATCGTCTCTTGTCCTTCGCAGGCTGCTCTCCGCAACTGTTTTAATAAGCAAGCCTATATTGAGGCAGTTGAGCACTCCGAACTGCGAGATCTGGCTCTGGCATGTAATCCAGCCATCGGGGACCTTCTCATCAATGGTCGAAAGCAGGCTATGGGCTATATTAACTCGAACTACTCGCTATACAGCTCACAGCTTGCCGAAAGACTTCAAACAACGCAGTCGAAGATACACATATCTTCTAATCTCTGGACATCGCCACAACGCCATGGCGTACCCTCTGTATGCGTTCAATGGGTCTATGAGGACTTCAAGCTTCAGAAAGCACTACTAGGACTGCCAGAGTGCAAATACAGCCATTCTGGTACTACGCAGGCTGAGTTAATCACCCGTATGCTACGGAAATTCAACATTACTGCCCAAAACCTCGGCTATTATATAGACGACAATGCTACACCTATTTAGAGAAGCTATCAAAGGTTCTGGAGGCGAAATCAGGTGTAAATTTAACGCTTGGCCGCTAATACTGCTGTAGCCTATACTAAATTATAGTACAGGATGAGTACCCTCACAAACGCCGCAGAATCCGCTGCATCGGCCATATTATCAATCTCGCCTTACAAGCATTCCTTCTCGCTCGCTGAAAAGAAGCTCTGAGAGCGGCTCTCGAAGCTTCTGCCGATGACCCCGACTCAACTATGCTAGAGGAGTTCTCACAGCAATTACATGAGCTGGGTCCGGAGGAGATTGCGGCACATTCGGACACCACGACGCGGCAACAACAACAGCAGGAAGAGCGGCAGGAGCAGCCCACGAGAAAACCTATAAAGGCGAGAGGCAATCGAGCCGCAATTACGCATCAGCAAGCCAGAAACAACGATGAGCGCTTCGCTGGCTGGCAAGGCATCCCAGCGCTAGCAAAGCTTCATGCTCTTGCAGTCTATATACGGAGCTCGGCTCTACACAACGATCAGTGGTACGATGCTGTAGGTAAGCAACTAGGCATCGATAATATCACGAGATGGTCCTCATGGCATAGAGTGATCACTGTTGCGTTAAATAAAAAGCCACAGATCATCCAGTTTACTGCTGAACATGATAATGATCTCGAAGGCAATACTCTTAGCAGTAGGGATTGGGAAATGCTAGAAAGAACGCTAGAGTTCATTCAACCTTTCTATGAGGCCACGTTGGAAGCTGAAGGCGCTATGGCATCAATCTCACAGTCACTTGAGCTGCTGGACCTTCTCCTAGGACACTGCGAAAAGTGGAAGGTACATGGCTAAGTTTTACATCTTCCTGCTCTATCTATAGCGTATACGGCATGCTAATCAGCTAACTAGGCCCACTAGTCACAGCCGAGCAATCGCGATGATCGTATAATTCACTCTATCGACATGTGCTGGTTCATACTCGATAAGTATTACACTATGACCGAGGATGTCCCCGTATATGTCGCCGCCCTCCTTCTCGATCCTTCCAAACGCAAGAGCTATATAGAAGAATGCTGGCCCGAGGAATGGCACGAGGGCGCATTTGCCGCCGCCCGTAGTCTCTGGAAGGAAGAATACAATTACGATGTCGAGATACATCTCTCAGAGCAGTCCTTGGCTGTGCCTGCATTATTAAAGCGAAAGAAGGATACGATGCTCTCAAAGATGCACTTAGAGGTGCGAAATAAGACGATGGCGAGAGCACGGGGCAAGGATGATTTCGATAGCTTTATCTCAGAGGCTCCTATCGCACTTGCAGAGGATACTACGCCTCTTCAATGGTGGTGTAGTGAGGACGTTCGTACAGCGTACCCACGGCTTAGCCGTATGGCTATCGATATCCTGTCTGTACCAGCAGAATCAGCAGAGCCAGAGCGGACCTTTTCAGTGGCTAGGCGCACAGCTAGATGGGATAGGCTACGATTGCTGATTGAGAGCATTGAGAAGATTGAGTGTATCGGCAACTGGCTGCGAGAGGGGCATATTAGACCCTCAGCTGAGGGCGGGATAGGCCTCCCATGTGATCCAGAGGCTATAGAGGGTGATATCTAATAGCGAACAGGTCAAACGGCAGCGTTTGAGAAGGTTTCGGGCTATATAGCTACATCAATCGATTCCTCTCACTTCACTGCAGTAATTAGCCTGGCATCACTTGAGCCCTTATATGAAAATGCATGAATATGTTATATGAATATGTGTTTTGCTAGAAAAGTTGAATATAATATGAATATAAGAAAATCAGTGTGAATATTCATATAGCCATGTATGGTATAACCTCGCAGTCGAAGGGGAGGATAGTGCAGGTTGCACACTGAAAGGGCTCAGGTACGTCAAGCAATGTAAGAAATCTTTCTTGCAATTGCTGATGATTGAGAATGGGAAATGGGATTGGGATTAAGAAATAAAGCAGCTACCAAAAGAGGGCGTCGGGATGATCTAATCTTTGCTTCATAGGGCCATCATATATAACATGAGTTCGAAAGATGGAATCCATTGGCCCTTTTATTACGGGGGAGGGGGAGAAAGAAATAAAGAAAGAATGTAGTTTCTTTGACAGCGAAAGTATGTCACGCGTTTATCATAGCGACTGGGTAAGATATTTTTATTACATCAACTCGATATCAATATTGACAGGATCCCAGGTCTAGTGCTCTCTGCGTGGTTTTTCTCACTCCGAACCTGACCTATCAGCCGGCTAGGGTCTCCACCGACTGTGATTGGCGCTCGAACAAATCAAGAAAACAAAGGTTGTAATTAATGAGAAAAAATGAATTTGTCCAGTTTCTGATGCGCGGGGCGACTGACATATCTCCCTTACCATAACTTATGCCTTTCATGTTACAAGAACTTGATTTTGTGATTTCCCCAACTTTCTTTACCCTTACCACACTAATCGTGATCATATGAAGCAACTTTAGAAAGCAGATTAACCATCCTGTATCTTTGAGTGCCAAGGCGTTCTTTTGGATTCTATCCAACGCATTGACTCACGTCAGTACGCTGCCCCAGTCAACCTGATGAGTCTTAAGTCTTGTTATAGACAATGATTATGCCTCTCTGGGCGCATCTTTTTAGTACCACTGGCTGGCTACATGGTAAAACCCTGATTAGTTGGTGTTCATCTGGAAGAAAAAGGTGGGGTTTCTCGCACATGCCAGCCATTGAACTAAGTTGTTGTGGGCACGAGGCACTTAGGTCGGGAGATTCGAGACCAGTCTTTTTTTGGGGGGGACTCACTCAATGATGATGTGGCGAGATGGCGGGGCAATGGTACAGACCATATCCGTCAGGTCATAGGGCGGATCCAGCCGAGAGCACACCACCACGCTTTTAACCCGAACTAAGAATGCAAGGTCAGGTTAAACAGTACCCACCAAGTTATAAACCCTGTTGGCTGCCTTTGTGCCCTTGCTTGAAGGGCACAGACCCTTTGATTCGCCGTACGCGTAGAAACCATGCCTGCAATAAACAATACTATTCCCGCTTCTTCGAACACTGATAACCAGGATTCAAGCCATACACTACCAGGATGGGTCCTGATCATGACAATGCCACTTTTAGTTGCGGTGGTTTTGTTTCTCATATGTATTCCCAGGTAACTTATGTCGTTCTTAGTTATTGGAAACTGATACCTGTTCAGTCGGCTAATGGCAATACAGATTATACGAGTTGATGAGATATGGCAGGACTGCAGGCACAGAACGGTCTAGCAGCTCCCCGGGACCTGCATCGACAGAAGCCACTGGCACTGAAGCCAGAGATTTGCCTCATCTAGATGTTATTGCTCCCTCAAAAACAAGCAAAGAGATGAGGCGGGAGCTTGCAGACGGAGCGCACGTCTCTTGGGCGATGCTGAGTTCGGACATGACATGGTACGTCCTCTTGACTCCTCAGTAATTGTAAGCAACACTTGGCTGATCACTCACCTCCCTATTCAGTTCCATCTGCCTAGAGGATATTCAGGACACTGATATGATTCGTCACCTGGCGTGTGAGCATACGTTCCACTCAGATTGTATTGCTACGTGGTACCTTGCGAAACATGATACATGCCCCATATGCGCATTTCATTTTGCATCGCCCGAGCCTGTGCTGCAGAGGCCAAGCCAAGCGCATGTATCAAGTCATCGGGCAGATGATAGTTCTATACTAGAGCATGTGTAGACCTATATTATACACATTCATTGTCCATTTTGCGACTCCAGCATCCATGCATAGAAAGCCCGGCTATCCTAGTTTTTTCCACGCCTTGGCTGGTGAACCCCAAAAGAGATCACTTTTAGGATCAGAAGCGGCAAAGTTGCAGACGTAGTACGTTAAACAAAAGTCTGTGGCCACAAATGCAACTTCTTGTTCATATCTAGCCTATCCTAGCTGCGCGGCAGAATCGCTACCCATAATGGGTGAAATCGAGTTTAGTAGACCCGATTTGCAAACACACACAAAATGAAAATGCGCTAACGTACATGATAAGCGAGTGCACCAGACAAGCGAGTGGACCAAATATCTGAACCTTCTAAATAAATATTACAATAGAAATACAACAGACAATCTATTTAATTAAATTTAATTACCATACTCATTACCAGAGGCCTCAATACCCTCCTGACAGGTCCTTGCATTATGCCCGGTCTTGCCGCAAGTTCCACAGCGCCGAACCCTCGGTCGCGCCGAACTTCCTTGACCACCACTTCTCGATGATTCGGCCAATACTTGCATATCTACATCCATCTGATCAATTAGATCCTGACATTCCCGTATAGTCATACTCCCGCTATTCTGCAGGAGCTCGTAATAAGGTATTCTCATGCATTATTGCTGTTGTTCCCTTTGCAAGAGACTTTAAAGTTCCTAGAATTGACTCTGGGGAGCAGCTTTTATGTCTTCTAATTCGTTTCTGAAGGTATTCAGACTGAGATCTAGCCTCAAGCACAGTCTGTGGGGTCTTAGATGCCCAAGGGGTTGAGGGGTTAGTAACCTCCTTGGCAGGCGTTGGAGTCCGTAGCTGCACATCAAGCTTTGAGACCACCTATTCCGGGTCAAAAGGAACTAGTCCAGCTCCTCTAAAACCTCCCTTGATATTTTCCTTAGTTATAGCAGCTTGAAAAGCGTCGTAAAAGGCCGGAAAGAATCGGACTTGGAAATATAGGTGATAGACCTTCTGATTAGATGATCTATTTCTCGACCATATGCCTTTTTTAGCGGTCCAAAGCACCCGACATCAAGGGGCTGAAGGAGGTGGGAAGAATGAGGTGGCATACAGAGTGTGATTATATTGTTCTCCTCACAATATATCTCAAAGTCGGCCGAATGGTGGCTTTCGTGGCCATCAAGGATTAGAAGACGATAGCCACCAACTGATCGGTTAGTTGTACATCGATCAAAGTGCTTTAGCCACTCAAGACCCGTCTTATTATCCGTCCAGCCATTTTGGGTCGTAGCAATGGCCCAAGTGGCCGGGAGGTTGCTTTCTTGGTACCAATTGGCAAGGTGATATTGGCCTGCAACCACGATAAATGGATCGATTGCCCGGCCTTCTGCATTAATCGCTTGGATCGCTGTAACCCATTCCCGATTTCCAGGCTATATTTATTTTGGTCTTCCTCGTCTCTCTGAGCCAGTGACAACTATACCGCTTGAAATCACGCCCATCATAAAGCCAGTCTCATCAAAGTTCCAGATATCATCTAATTGGATGCCATACTTTGCAATTACGTTCTGTACAAGCCTGAACCAATTGCGAATAACAGTTAGGTCTTCACATTTGGCCCTCTGGTAGTCATATCTCCGATGAAAACATGTCTTGAGCTCTTTATGTCGCTTGACAAAGTTAGAGGCCCAGCGCTTGCAGACAGGTGATGCGTCACGATCAGCAAGCAATCGGTTGGCCATTTCTTCAATACCACGCAGTCGCGGGGGAAACCCTCGCGAATCTAGGTCGAGGATAAATCGAATAATAGCTTGTTCCTCTAGATCAGACAGTCTCCGTGACTTAGGTGTAGTATCATATCGAGAAGAAATGCCATGGGTTCGGCGCCAGAGTGAACCATAGGAGACCTGGTATATCTCAGCTGCGCGATGGAGACCTAATTCTGGGTTGTTTTGATAGGCCTGAAGCGCAAGAATAATATTTGCCTCTTTATTTGATTGAGACATGATTGATGGTTGAGGATCAATTGATTAAATAGAAATGTTATAAGTAAGGCATGATTTATTAACAATCTACTTTGCTAAACAAAGAGTCGAAATTAGCTAGAACTAGCCTAAATTTCATCCAGTAGAGGCTTGTACAATTGACTTAGGGAAACTGGTTTTTACAAATGCAGGATTGCCTGACCTTCATGTTCATAGATGCGGATATCAATCCAGTTATGGTCCGAAAATCGAAAGATATCTCTCTGAATACCGATTTTTCAAAACGCCACAACTATCGCGTTACTCCTTCTCTATGTATCAAACGTCCAAGAACTTATAACTACGCTTTGGTTTATTTACCGAGCCTAGTTTAGCTAGATTTGGGCTTGAAACAGCACAGTATATTCTAACTCCTACCTAGCGTGTCCCACATTTTATCCATACAACTATTTCGACGAACTACGTCGCACTTCATCTAGTACTTGCTGGAACACTATCATACTCAGTACTTTGAGAAGAATGATCAAGAATCGAGAAATAGAGTTCCAGAACGTCACTCTCCAGCAGATCAAGAAGCTAAGAAACCTTGGGTGCTTCTGGGTCCCCTCCGTATTATTTCCAGGCGTCGATCAAGCGATCTGCGTGTTCTATCATGATATCGTAAAAGCCTAGTTGCCTCCTTCTAAGCTTGAATGATCACCTATATGCCTTGTCCTCGAAAGACATACACCGGACAATGCAGGCAAGTAGTTGTTTAACCGCAAGCGTTTACCGTCTTTGACTCTGTGGCTTATATGGGAAACGAAATGGCCTGGTCCTATCCTTGTCAAGGTCTTTGCGGTTAACTTAAAATAGAGCATTCCAAGAAATAGTATCGGCCGTGATGATGGCTTTAGTGTAGTTGGCCATCCGATCGAAGGCGATGTGTATGAACCAAACTTGAGCACCGTCCGAGTTGTCCGGATGGGTTGGATCCACTTCGTATTTCAGAGCGATCATGTCCCTCAAGAGGTCCTTTTTCCCGTCAATGTCTTTTAAGTGAAGGGCAGAACCCAGTCGACAAAACCACGGGTCTAGTGCAGTAAAGTCATTCCCAGTGTCAATACGCCCTGCTTCTACACTCCGAATGTCTGTCATGGAGTTGGTATGCGGAGAGCACTGAAGGTGGCACTATTGTGAGATGTATCTCCGGTTATTAGCCCCTGAGGCGGGATGCCAACGAAGTGGAGGTATTTCGGCTTTTAATACAATCTCCTCCGCAGCTTCGCCTGGTCCAATGACATGTTGTAAACTCTTAATTCCTTCTCTAATTTGGTCGATGACTTGGTTTCTTGAGCTGATAATGTTGAGGAGGATGATTTGGTCCGCATATAAGGCCAGCTTGAATATTTCGTCGATGATGATGCCTTCTCACATTCTGATAGCCGATAGGAATTAGAGCAGTAGGTTTCTCCCTTTGTCTGGGTGCCGCAACCGAGGCATGGATCATACAACCATTCTTGGCCTGACGGCATATTGGCGAGTACCGGAAGATTTGGTGTTGTTGGGGAGCCAGGGAGTGACGGCAGGGCTGGCACATTTTTGTAATTAATGCGAGCGCGAAGCGTGGTGGAGCAGAAGGTCCTCTGTCTAGCCACTGATGCAAGAGTTAATCTGCAACAATCGCCTCTTCAGTCAACTCCTCACCCTCTCTCCAACTTATAGAATATTCTACAAACATACCTGCTCTTATTGTATCTTCCCTATCTACGTCCCAATGTTCATCTTCATAGCCTCACCAATTTGTTCCACTGAATGACCAGCTTCGAGATACAGAATCTCTTCTAAGCGCAGTAGTTGAGCCATTAATAACAGCAGAGCGCCACGCAGATCATTCCGTGCGAATACAAACCGCCAGGTTGACGCAATAATGCCCTTTGCTATCGCTTAACCGTGGCCAAATGCCGGCAAGTGGCTGGCCAGGCACCTAACAGACAAATAGGTAAGATCTGTTGACACAGTAGAGTGACCTGCGCTGGAACCAAGCTAGCGAGGTATATTCTGATATTATGCCTTATTCTGTCATTATGTCGAAACACTCTTAGGCGCGGATAAGTCCAGCATGAGGTTACTGGTCACAGGTGAGGGGGAGGGTTACCTCAACATCCTGTATGATTTAGGACCGAGTTTAAACAAGATCTAATCCATAGAATTAAAATTGTTTCGGCCCTGGGGGGTTCTACACCCAAAGTACAGTGTGGTAATTATGCTACTTACAGTCCGGACAATTTGGTCATGATGCTCAGAGCCCCACAGCTTCTTACACCGAATGGTCCAGCCAGCTTTAACCCTTCGGTGACGCGCCAAGTTTTCCAAGTGTTTGACGTCCTATCTTGCATAGATGAGCCTCTTCGGCTGATTCTCGCTTGCATGCTCTCAAGTGATTCATGCGGAGGGGCCTGAAGGTCCCCACAATACAAAATATCTGTCGGCAGTGACTGCCTTGAGTACCTTGCACAGCGTCGACAGCGGTAAGATCAGTCTCCATGTCTTGATCGTGTGACCACTCTTTCAGGTATTTTTTTAAAAGACTTCCCTCTGCACTATTCCACTAATCGGGCACTCTGTGTACTGGTGGGGTCCGAAGAAAGGTGGACTCGATCTTTGGCCACTGGCCAGAGCTGTTTCCGGACCATCGTCGGTAATCTATTCTCTCCAGGATCTTTATACGGTTTGGCTACCATAAAGTTCTGTTCTATATTCATGTTTGCAACTCCCTGACGTGCGGTTGCTGGAAAGCATCGTCCCAACTCCATATTTATAGAGGTACGAGACGTTATAGACCAACTCCATCTTAGCCACAAATCGTAAATAACTCTCCACGTGGTTTCTTGTCCCTTATTCCTAAAATTGAGAGACAGAGGTAGCCAATAGCGTCAAAACTGCCAGTATGAGCCCCAAGCAACCTCATCCGCTTGGTGTTCTCGCGGTCCCTCGTAGACAGATAACTCTGGTCCATATTCAGTGAAGGATAACGGTGGAACTGGCTGGGTAAAGGCCATCGAATCAGGCAGCATAGTAGCCGTTTGAAATGGTCCCAAGTCCATCATATCGAACACGATGTCTGTAACATCCGAGGCGATAGATCCCTGCTGAGAAGAGATTCTCGGGGTTGACAGGAAACGACCTCCATTTAGACTCTGCGTATTCAACTCTTGGGCGGTGCTAGCATCACTTGGGCTTCCATCACAAGGCCTTAGCGAATTGCTATAGGTACCAAAGGCAGTAGAGCAAACGATTAGCCTATCCACACACTTCTGCGCCTCATTCGCGATATAGTTCTGGATGAGGACGCATTTGCATCCTGTATGCCGCAGTAATTGGGTCTTTAGGTGATAAATTTCGTGAGTCAAAGAGTCGACACACGCCGTGAGATGGCGGTTCTGGTCCTCCATTGCTTTTTCGTGGCAGGCGAGCGCTGAGGCTTCACCACGCTTGCGGAGACGACACTTATTCGCCGCAATGCGGTTACGTTCGAGCACTCGGCGCCGGCGGGGATCCTTGGGAAGATCATCATCACCAAGCTCCACTTGTTGACCCGCTACCTGCTGTTCTTTTGACTGCTTATTTGGTTTTCGGCCCCTTTTCCTTGGCTCGGGTGACTGTGCAGCCTGCCCATAAGCACTGGACTCGGAAAGCGCCTCATTTGCAGCTGCTTGTGATTGTCTTCGAGTGTGGGCCCGCCGGTTCAACTTCTTATCATCTATAGCAGATTGTCGGATATTCTTCAGTGCCCCGTTCCCTTCAAGATTCCCAAATTTCATAGGCTGCGGCGGTAATGGAATGTAGGAGGGCCCGAGACCCGCTCTCATCGTGACCGTGCAGGTATCAATTGCTTGTTCAAATGGTAGCTGCCACCTATTTGACTCGGCATCGGCCGACATGGCTTGATGTTTCGAGGTATTGGTGAAGCTACGGTTATCCAACTGGATGGTAGGATTGTTGGTAAGATGTAGTGGCGAAAACATCATCTCGGTGAGAACGCAAGGTTTCCTAGCATTGTAGAACAGGACTCTACGATAATATAAAGTAATCCAGCTCCTCGAATCGCAATTGCCAGTCAGGATAATAAGTGGTGATAAGAGACCTTAGGGCCAGGGCTGATACCTTGGATATTGAAGAAGGGAGAACTTGAGAGAAATTGCCAAGAGCATGCCTAAAAACGTAGGAAGGGCAGAGGATGGCAGGGTAGGATACAAAAATCAAATATAACAGCTGTCGCAAGCAATGCCCTGACCGGAACGTAGTATTCAAGACAGTGCGCAAATGCTCATCCATACCCTAGCAAGCATCACAGCATCAGCAGAAACTTAGCTTAATAAAAATGTGGCTGTTAGCAGAAAACAAGGTTTACCAATGGGAGCGGGATATTCAAACGCCACATCTTTGGAAACCAGGAGGATAGGAAATCCTTGTATTTCAGGGAATAACTTATGCGGCTTCGTGGGCTAGACTGCCGAGAGTTTCAGAGCCCGGCGTTTATTTATCGCCCATGTCCCTCGAGTCTGGAGGGGTGGCTATTTCCTAGTGCCATGGCAAGCCTAGAAACTGGCGCGTAGACCTGCTCGCCGTGCTCGAGCCTCCTCAACACCAACAAGGCTGTGAAGCTTGGAGATTGACTACGGTTTACTATGCGCAAGCATGTGTTTGTACTTGGGAGTTGGGGACCGCCAAATGTGTTTTGCAATATGACACTGCAGAGGTTTCCCAGTCACACTGACTCAACGGAAGAGACCGAGTAAGGGCTCAGGTGAGAATCTACGTGGAAAGATCTTCGCAAGTCTGAACACATAAACCCACATACTTGTTTGCACGGCGGATCTGCATGATTTCGCCCACAATGTGAAGGATTAGGGGATACTACATACGTCTCACTGGCTATTACCGCTGAGGCAACCCGTAGCACATACTCTCCGAAACACCCCGCTCTGGATAGCACCATCGCCCTTTTCATTCCATCTCTCTGACGTCATATAAACTTTATCTTGGGCCATGACGGGCATCAGAACTTTGCTACATACGCGTCAGTTAATCGAAGAGCCATGTATGGTCCTGTCTTAGGGCTCCACAAAAGCTTGGGATCATCAATTATGGGGCCTCCGTCGGAGGTAAGAAGAGGACGAATCAAGATCGCTCCGCGGATATCTCAATATCTGCCTGAGCTGCTTTCTGCAGTCATATTTGTTAACTGAGAGCGGCACAAGCTGCGGTGTCATGTCACCGACATGTTTTTTCACATGGTAAACCCCGGCGCGGACAAAATGTTATACTGCAATTGGCGATCCCCCAGTTGAAACTACTCGATTACGCTGTCTGCTCACATGCCAGCGTAGAGAATTAATCACTCTAGGTACACCCGGGACATCAGAACGATATTCTACACTATGCCGAGAAGCCAAAGGAAGAATCCGAGTCCCATGCTTGGCCCTCAAGCACGGGGACATGGCTGGGTTAAAAAGCCCCGCCGGCGGAAGCACTAATGACACACTATTTCGACAGGAGGGGACTGGTAAATATAGAGCTACAGGCAAAAAAGAGAAATTCTGGGGAATCTGGGAACAGCAGGTCATCTTTGAGTTTGAAAAGCGGAGCACACGGTTCGGCATTGGTCAACCGGACCCTGCTAGCCGGACGTTGATACTTGACTCTGAGAGAGAGCACCCATTTAATGAGGTGGTTATGAACAATGTAAAGCCCTTACGCAGGACAGCTAACATTAGCGGCGGCTAACATAGTCAGTGGCATCGGACTATCTCTTTAAGCGGCACAAAACGGCAATGCCGTCACGACAGGGAAGTTAGACTAATCAAGATGAATTAATCAGCTGATACAGGCCAGCTTGTACTCTCGTTGCCATAGAAAGTCAGGAGCCAATTGAACCAGCTGGATTGGATGGCTATACCGCAATAGAAATAGACTAGTTATAGAGGAACAGGCTGGCGATCAATTCAACCATCAACTCAATCTCGTCAATTTTATGGAAGTTGAAGTCACGTGCATCAATTCAATCAATCCCATTTGACACTCGCATTGATTGTTTCAATTCCACCTAGATGCTTTCAACGTTGACCATCGGTTGAAACTGTCGATAATGGCAGTGGTTCAGGGTAGCGCCCAATCCGTGTAGTCCCATAAGACGCGTCCACAGGACCCCTGCTAGTACTTTTGCCCCGTATTTTTGATGCACGTGCCAACTGCACCTAGCATTAGGGGTTTATGAACGCGTCTCAGCTGTCGTCGCGCTCTATGACCCTTGCAGGAAGATCATTACCTGCATTCCATTCCTTTCCTAACCTTCAAATGACGCCAACGTACCTGTCAAGTGCCAGAGTCCCGACTGCAGCGCACCTAGTACTTCACCTAATAACTTGGATGCTTCGCCAGTCGATTGGAAAGCCTTCCCATGGCACAAGTTTCCGGGTTTCTCGATTTCGGAACGCGTTGGCAGGCACACTTCGTGGGTTTGGCAGCACGGCTTTGACATTCAAGCCCGCGATTCTCCCACGAGGAGGAAATGGGTTTGCAAGCATTGTCCCCGGAGGGTCAGGTCCAAGGTGACAGACTTCACTGCGGTTGGCACACAGAATATCGAGAAACATCTGATCAGGGAGCACAGACTTGTCGACGAGTCCGAGAGGAGGAAGCCACCTGCTCTTTGGAAGGGAAAGCAGGAAAAGACACGCCCAAGAAACATTGTGGGAGGAAGAGTACAAACCACTACCGACTCTTTTGAATTCGGATGAAGAACCCCCATTCAAGCGTTTGAAGGCAATGAGTGCACTCGAAAGGCACTGAGCTCACAGGACTTCGTCTCTGGCAGGCAGGTGTTCTTGGGAAAGTCCACGGAGTAGGGGCCAAGACGAATATGATCACTGGCTGTCGAGTGCCGACTCTAGGAACGACAATCTTGTGACAGATCCCATCCAATATTGGTGGGAAAGGCGGAGAGACTACCCTCGATTGTCGCGAATGGCCCTTGACCTACTATCAATACCGTCTATGTCGGCAGAGTGCGAGCGTTTGTTTAGTGTTGCTGAGCAAATGGTACCACCGCTGCGGACTCGATAGGAATGGCACAGACACTGAGGTCATGGGTGCGGAATGGCCTAGTCGACGCGGCTGATAGCTTGATTGATGTGTCAGAAGAGGTTGGAAATAGCGTTATATGGGAGGCAGAGGAGGATGACCTAGACGCTGGGAAGTGAGCATTGGGGGACTCGACGCGCGTGTGATATTCAACATATTCAATTCAACGCCATCAATTCAATCTGGAGATGCAGTGGTTCAACTCCACTGGCCAAATGCTGAGTAAGCTTTCAACGCAACGCCACGCGAGGACGAAATTGATGGAATTGAATTGATCGCCAGCCTGTAGAGGAATAACCAGCGCTCATCATATGTCAATCAAATCAACTTTGAGGTCAAAGTTGGTTTGATTGATAGCCCTCGAGCTCAAAGTTGATTTGTTTGATTTGTTTGATTTGTTTGATTTGTTTGATTTGTTTGATTTGTTTGATTTGTTTGATTTGTTTGATTTGTTTGATTTGTT
>NC_031000.1:843760-886470 GCF_000149955.1 Fusarium oxysporum f. sp. lycopersici 4287
CTACGCGAAGTCGTCCCCCTCGTGCACACCAAAAGTCAGCTACCCACCCAGCTATCCAACTTTACTCCGCCCTGTCTGACCCAGTTCTTGAGGCACTGAACGCGTTCCAATGTATCCGAGCCCATCGAAAGCCTCTGAGACGTCAACATCAGCTTCGCTAGGCTAAATTGCCTCTCACAATCGCTTGCTATTGCTGGAATAGCAAAGACATCCAGAGCAAAGCTGCTCAGTGAAGGAAACGAGGCCCTGTGGTCTCTCAACCATTGGATAGCATCCTGCGTATCCTGTGGCTCGAGACAGAGGTACCTTTCGAGCTCGCCGACACTAAGTGTTCTGGTGTTTCGAAGATATCGGAGTAGGTGGTTCACGCCCTCATGGTGCTGCTCGCTCGGGTTGATATTGAATCGGCAAAGTCGAGATACAGCAAAGGCGATATCGGGTCGAGTGATCACTGCCCGGTAAAGTACTGATCCGGTCTTGCGTTGATACTCCTGTACTGACGTTGCTGTTGCACGCTCTTAGTTGGGAAATAGTTCTTCGGTGGTCATTGGCGTAGGGGAATTCTTTCCTCCTTGGATTCTAAAATGGTTAATGATCTTATCAAAGAATGACGACTGCGAAAACCAGATCAGGCGTTGATTTCGATCGCGAACCACCTCGATTCCAAGAAACCATTGTAGTGTATCACCCCCAGAGGGTTGATATTTTTCTCGAAGCTTGCCTATCGTCCAATCGACCATATCTTGATTTCTCCTTTTCTAGGCAACAATGAGGTCATCCACATAAAAGAATATCATTATGCCTTCCTTCAAGAGACAGCATGGCTCGTGAGGTACAGGTTTGAAACCAAGATTCGTGAGAGTAGTGGTTAGTTCTTTCTGCCACAGCAACGGTGACTGGCGCAGGCCATATAGAGCTTTCCGGAGCTTGAGAATCAGTCCGGGCTTTCGGTAGCCTCCAGGTATCCGCATATAGACATCCTGCTTCAGTTCAGCATTGACGAAAGCGTTGACATCATACTGGAGGAGTTCTAGGTCGAAACGAGCAGCTATAGCCATAAGCGTTCTGAAGGATCTGCCCGCGAGTGTGGATGCATAGGTATCTTCGTGAGCTGACTTGGCTTGTTGATCGCCTCGTACGACGAGACTCGTCTTGCATTTGGTGAACCACCCATGCTTATCGAACTTATACACATAGACCCGCCTGCAGTCTAGGAGTTCCTTCCCTGCGGCTTCTCTCTGAACCTCACGCCAGGAGTGCATCTCTTTATGGCTCTCAAGATGAGTCTTTTCTGCCTCGCGGAATAGGTCACCTAGTGGATGGGTCTCGAGGTCCTTATGCCTCTTTGGTAATACCGGCATGTCTTGCCGGTGTATTCGGCGCTGACCGTCACCTAAATCTGTCAGCTTTGCAGACTGTGTTTTGTTATTGGGGGAGTCCATCAGCTTAGTAGACTCCCCGCGCTTTCCGGTCGACTTGGGTTCTCGGCTATCAGGGTGGCAGCCGGCCGAGCTCGCCTGCTTCACGAGCTTCCGCTTACTCACCACCTTGCCATCCCAGGTCCCTTTCACGGATGCGTACTTTAACTTTCTTACATTATCGACACTTTCTACTGTGATTATCATCCGAGGTTTATTCTTAACGGTCCTTACAAGCTGATGCTTTACAATGACTAGCAGAATACAACCGCCTTTCATTGTGGAATTCGAAGATCTCTTTTACTACGATCCTTCTTGGCGTATTATTGTTTAAAAAGAGTTTGGTATTATACTATAAAATAATATTGCCTAGCATATCTAATAACACTAGAACTCAATCTGTGCCTCTTAGGTCGCTGCTATTAAGCAATTTAAGAGAAGTTTTGACTATCTACCTCTTGTATAAGACAGCGAGATATCTAGGATAGTGCGATTATTGCCGATCGCCTGTCGGATCCAGTCCCTTAGTATTTTCTATAATGGAATCTGCTATCTACTTTATTGAGATGATTAAGACCAGTATATCTGCCGAGGTCGCATCGTATTGGAGGATATCTTAAAAAGGTTCATAATTAACTATTGCGCTAACCGGGGCATCGACGAATAGGAGGGGTTAGAGGGATTAAGTGTTCGGTCTAGGCCGAGTTAATCCGGACTTCAGTCACTTGTCGAACCCTACTGTACCAAGAACTGCTTGTAATTTACTAAATTACACACTTTTTGTCCATGCGCTAGTCCCCTGTCTCCATTATCTTTATGAAACTACATCCTTCTTATCTGTGCATGTTAATTAGAATTTGCTACTATGCCAATTACTACTAGTAATGGTACCTAATCCTATATTTTCTGGCCTATTTATTAGTCTTTTGATCTTAGGTTCTGGGGCAAATATAGAAATTACTTGGCCTATGTACCTTCCCTCGCTTATAGGGTACGGTTTAGTGTACTAATCCTGTTGCTGTAAATAAGTAAGAAGCGGCTTAATTGGCTTAATTTTAATATAGAAGAGAATATATTATATAGTCACCTTATATATAAGGAGATCATTAAATTTAACATAGTATAGATATCTGCTATTTCTCTGGAAAAGATAAGCTAAAAATGGCCTTAGTTTAGATTATCTTGCTTATATTTATAGCATAGCTCTAGTGCCATTTAGCCTACTCTAAAAGTATAACTCTGCTGCATAGTGGGCATTAGAGCTACTAAAGGGATACATTATAAAATATATTCCTTCTGCAAGGAAGGAGAAAATAGCCTTAGCTTATAACTACTTTTGGTTTTAATATAGACTCTGTTAAAAATCCTAAAACGGCTTGCTTAACTAGCTGCAGCTATAAAAGCCCCTTAGCATAGACTAACTATAAAGGGCTTAATAGTAGGCAGCTAATTATATAGTAATAAAAGCACAAGGTCATTAGGTATTTAGTGGCACTTATAATAGACTAATAAGTATAGGCGAGTAATTTAAAAGCGGCTTAGGAAGTTACTAGATAGCGCGAGAGGAAAATTACAGTATAACAGTAAGGGGAAGTTGTTGAACAGGCACTGGGTGTCACGTGCAAGCAGGGATACTTTAAGATTACAGCCGAAATGGTAAAACCTCTAAGGGGCAGAACTTGAACATAATACAAGATGAATATAAAAAAATCTGGATCAATGGACCGAATACACGTAATGTCTGACAGAAGTAAATAGGCAATTATTGGCTATTATATGTTTCCTTAATTATAAGACGGTATACTTTACGTTATAAACTATATTAGTATTAAGTTATTACTAGGCAGCTTGGCTAGCTCTGTGAATAGCTAAGACCTGATATAGGAACCTATATTATAGATTTACCTTTAAAAAATAAAAGCTTCCTGTTATATTATACGCATTAGCTATAATAGAGCTTCCTGTGTTGCCTTATTATAAATACTAATAAGTTGCTTTATATATAGTAGCAAGGGTATGCCATTTTCTTAATTAATATAGCTGTAGTCTCTTGGCCTATTTGTGACGCTTGGGGCTCCAACTGTGGATAAACTGAGTCGTGCTAGGTTTATTGTTGGCAGGTTGCGTAGGGCGTGGTACTAAGCGTTGTCGAAGTGTCACGTCTCTTAATGGTAGACTCAATGCGTGTTAGGCTTGATCAATGTAAAGAAGTTTTATTGATAGCTGGTGAGCTAGAATCTATAAAATGCTAATGAATGTGGCTTATATACCAGAGGTGGTCACTGAGTGATCATAAGAGTCACCGAGTGATTATGAGAATCACTGGTGTTTTGGGATGTCCGTCGTGACTGGGTCTTGCCGGTCACGGATGGAATCTCTTAGTCTGTAGTGACTGTACGCGGTTGGTGGAAAATGTGGGGTACACGTCACGTAACCGCTGGGATCGTAACAAGGATGGTATGGATTAGAGAGCTTTTTATTAGCTATATTATTAACTCTAATCTCCCCTTTACTACCTTTAAGAATACCTATTTATAGGAACTATTCTATTAGTTAGACTTTAATCTTTATACTTAAGTGCCCTAGTAGTCAATGACAAAGTTCATTGTAGTAGAATTGATTTTCTTGCCCCGCTTTACAGCGAGTAGAGTTGAATTTATCGACAGGGGTAGGGTTGATTTTTGTAAGCCAATGAAAACTTGTGGGAGCCAATAGGTTCACGGGTACCCGTGATTCTATTAATTTCACGGGTCCCGTAAAAATGACTAAGCACAGTGCGTCTAGTCCTGATTTCAACCTACGAGTCGATGAAAACACACTGTCTTGCTTTTTAACGCCGTCGCGTCAGGACGCGAAGGCTGGGTCACAGTGCGCTCACTGAAGAACGACATTCAGCGGTGATCCTCAAACAATGGGAACGATCTTGTCATTCACTGAAGATTGCCTCCCTCCCGAACAAGAATATGAGTCGCGCGATGCGTTGTTCAAGGCGATCAACGATTGGGCGGCCCATAGTGGTTACGCCTTTACGACCGGACGTTCGACGGTTGAAAAGAGCGGCAGACAAACTATCACGTACACATGCGATCGGTCATGTCGCCCGCCCAGTTCGACGAGAGAAAGACAACGCAAGACCACTACTCGAGGGTGTTGAGACAGTGTGGCTAAGGTGGTCCGACCTACTGGTGGCTGCGATGTGGATACTATGTAAGGAGCTGTGCTCCTCTCAGACAGATGTAACTTAGAACCAACAACAACACAATCAACCCGTTTTTGCTTCAACAGAGGGACCGGTTGTAAATTCTCTGTTCTGGCCAAAGAATCACTCGACAAGAGTAGGTGGACATTACGACACCGGCCGGATACCCGCTTCTCTCTTCACAATCACCCTCCCAGTCAGCATCTGTCGGCTCACCCAATACACCGTAAACTACCTGAGGAGGACCAAACTCAACTTGAATGGCTCGCCAATACTGTAATTCCGCGGCAACCCAGCAAGATGTTTACAACTGCTTAGCAACAACTCGACGCAAACTTTGCGAAGGACAAACCACTATCCACGCCCTTGCTAATCAGCTTGATGAGGAAGGGTTTTGAAGCCGGATGCAATTCGGCTCAGATGGTCGAGTCACAGCCATCTTACTGTGCTTAGTCATTTTTACGGGACCCGTGAAATTAATAGAATCACGGGTACCCGTGAACCTATTGGCTCCCACCGCCCGCTTGTCCGTTATGTAAGATTTAAGAAATTAAATATTATGTGCCCCGCCTGTATCGCCTTGCCGACAAGGGTCATGTGGGGCGAGGTACAGGCTGGAAACTTATGATAACTTAGGAAGATAGTTGTATTGATACTCTTAAACGCACTAGGCTCTCTAGGACTTAGTTTTGCAATTTGGAGTTTGACACCGAGGGTCAATACGCTGACGAGGCTCTATAAGTGGTCGACCGGTGTCACGCTTTAAATATCAATGCGGGTGAAAGTGTTTGAGCAAAAGGACTCTGTTTTGCTTGTGTGGAGAATTCAGAGTGTTCAGTGTTCAGACAAGGCAACCGGCGTGATAAAGAACAACACCTAGTACATGTTGTAGGAGCGGGGTCTCTAGTCAACAACTTCCGCTACTATTTACCTTTTCTCATGGCTTAATGTGATACCTAACCGCGTACTGCGATATAAAACTACCCCGAAAGTTCAATTAGAACCTGAATTTGCTGTAGCGCTTGATTAGATCTCCAGTCTGAATGCTGGTTAAGCAATGCGTTCCTTAAACGCTCCCTCGTTCATTGAGTCCATGATGGGGTGCCAAAACTAGTACAAGTCCGCCCGACCGGTGTTGTCTGTAGTACTGCTTGTTGCTTGGCCGTTGATAGCTGGTTGTGGCTTACGAGAGAAGGCGGCGTGGCATTAACCGAGCACTGCTTTGTTCGTATACTATGGACGAAGCATTAAGGAGGGGGAAGGGGCAGCATTCACACCAGTATTCATACAGGTGACACAACAATTCGCCGCGCTATTTTGTTCGTGTAGCAACTTCAGCGGATCTATTGCCTAGATATATCATCCTCCGTCTCGCCATGGAGGAACGCAAGGGCTGTGCAAAAAGGTCATTAGCAAACATCGATTCTAATCGTACCGAGGATCGGCATCCCATGCTTATTCGTCTTGTACGTGCGGTCTAGTAATAGTATGTCGGGGTAAGCCTGATGGGATGCTAAGAAACCGGGCGAGCTAACGAAATAGCGTGATCCGGCTATGTGGGCCGAACTGTACTCGGCTTAAAAGCGTTCCTTGTGTAGCTGATTAGCGAGCGCATGCATGTAGCTTTGTCTTCCAGACTTTTCGTCGCGTAGCTGCGATATAATGGTAGAACGAAAAGTAGATCTATGGATACACGTGAACCTAATGGCTTCTGCCTCCTCTTGGCTCTGCGTGCGTGTCGAGACTTCATGAGGTCGCAACTGGTCCTGGAATATAACAAGCAAGGTCTATGAGGCGCCGAGTATTAACCCACCCGACTCTACGTTCTATTAGAGCACAGAATGGTGTCTGGTACCGATGAACTAGCTCACCCACCCTCTCCATCGCCCCCTCTTTCCCTTTGTACCACGGCTCGCCCGCTGCCTAGCGCCTATTGCCGAGCACGCAGGAGATCACCACTTGGCAATCTTTCACCATGTCTGCGTTCGCCTTATCACCGCCAGCCTCACATCCTTTCAGTGCAGCATGCTACGGTTACAAGCACATGCTTCGCCTATGTGATACTGACTCACGTCACACGACGCGCCAAACATTACACTGCGCCGTAGTTTAGGTGTGTAGTTGTCAGCTTGATTGGGCGCTAGCATAGCTGGCTGTAACACTCCCCTAGAAGAATAGTGGTGCTACGAGCTAGCGCCTTCGAAGAACATTCCAAGCACAAGCTTTGCCTATGTGATACTGACTCGCGCCACACGGTGCGCTAAAATTTAAGCTGCGCGGTAGTTTAGGTGTGTAGTGATCGGCTTGAGGAGGGCTTCGGGAAATTTACCCGTTGCAGGCTGTTGAAACCGTATGACTAAGATGGTCCGACCTGCTGGTGGCTACGATATGGATACTATGTACGGAACTGTGCTACTCTCAGAGAGTGGTAGTGAGCTCCTTTAATAACACCTTCGACTCCCACAGTATTGCTTTATTACAGGTCCAGTTGACCGATGAAAAGAAGTTTATCCCCACTTATGCATATCACACACCCCTCCAATATACCCTAGGCACATGCCCGTCCGATGTTAAGCCGCACTGGGCGATACTTCTGCCATCTGAGTCCGTTATGCCTCTTGTCTCTTTCTCTTGCTGGGTTGTTGAGTCTCTTGTCCTTCAGTTATGAGCATTACCGGAGATCGAGCGCCTCTTCGTGACTCGTGCCGCCCGCAATGAAACGACAGACAGCTTTGGGGAGAGCCCCGACCGTGTCTACAGATTGGAGCTTCGATCCCATCTTTGTCACCTCCATCTCCTCCGTCTCTTACCGTATCCCTAATACCCCAGCATATAAGCAAACTATTGGCAGTCGTAACGACGTCGCGCTGTATTAAAGGTGCGCTTTGGCCGGTGCTGTTTGTTACTCGTTCACCCATGCCGTCCCCATGTCCGTCGGCATATAAGCCCGTGTATTCTCGCCAATCTCGTCCGCTCATTGCTAGGTCATGACGACACACCGACTCAAACTCTCTACTCAACCAGCTACAACCACTATCACAATGTCCATGTTCATGTCACTACCTGCCTACACGGAAGCTCCTCCTTGCAGACGCTACTCGAGTACCAATAGTGCATCTGCTGACCCTGATGAGGACTGGACCAAGATCTCTGACACTGCTGAGCGCCGACGGATACAGAACCGCATTGCTCAGCGCAAGTACCGTACGTTCTCTCCGCTAACTCCGAGAGGCTGACTTCCACCGGACTTGGCCCCCGAGGATTCCAAAGCTGATTCCCAACCATATTGACATAAATGCCCGCTTATAGGCAAGAAGCTCAAGCGACGCGTCGAGGACCTCGAGCGCCGTGCTAGCTCTTCTGAACCTGCCGGGTCCGATAAGCAGGCCCAGGAGACCACCAAGTCGAAGCGATCCTTCAAGTCCCAAAAGTCGCAGCCCGCTACCTCCGCCAAGCCAGTCGTCTCCCAGAGCCAGTTTATCCCTCTCAGGGAGCCGACGGATGATCTCTTCTTCCCTGGCACCCACGACGACCGGGCTCGCTCCAACAGCTTTTCCCAGTTCACATGCTCGACTTATCCGACTCCTGATGCGATGTTCGTCGCTCCCTACGATTCCCCTGAGACATCCTTGGCCATGGCTACTACTGACGCCCACCCCAGCTACCTGAATACTTCCGCCGCGCCCATGATACTTTCCCCAATGACGCATTTTAGCGATACCACCAAGCGGGAGTTATGCCCCAGCGACGACGAGCTGACCCCTTATACGACTTATGGCTACATGCGACCCATGGACTTCAACGCTCCAAGCCCCTACGACCAGTCTAACCCTCATGTGAGTTGTGCCAGCCAAACACCCCGCAGGGTAACTCAAGATCCATGTTGCTGATAGGGTTCGTAGACTCCTCCGCTCTCGCGATTTTGGGACAACTCAGCCAACTACTCAGAGGTCGAATAGGAATATCCCATCATGCGTCGGCCCAGGCTGGCGAATCTATCTACCGATGTAGATGAAATGTAGATGTAGATAGATGTAGATCTACATCTATCTATCTACCAGAGGACATGTGGGTCTTCTATCTATCTACCTGGAGGTCCGGTAGATAGACGAAATGTAGATAGATGCCAAGACCGCGGTGAAAATTGGGTGAGGTAGTTGTACTTTCTCGGTACTAGTGGCATCCTCCTGCACCGAAGTATCGGTACCTCTGACAATCCCTTCCCTAACCGTCCCTCATTTCCCGATTTCCCCACGCCATCCCCCTTTTTCGCTTGGGTCTTGGTTTGACATATTCTCCTTGCCCTTGATGCCACCCAAAACCATTGCCCAAATGGCATCTCAAAGCGATTTATTCAGTTACGCAACCGATACTACCATATCGGAAATATCCTGTCCCGAAGACCCAACCTTGCCTATGCACAATTCCTCGTCTCGCAGCAGCCATTCAATCTTCAAAGACTGGGATGCAGTATCGCAAGCTGTCCGCAGCCATTGGGTCCTCTCAGCTCGAACTGGTCAAGCTACCGGCTGGTTTTGGGCTCACGGCTATGACGTTCAAGCTAGGTCCAAAGGCAATGAGTCTGGCCCCCATACATGGCTCTGTTGCCACTGTGTCCAGCATGGCGTTCCCCGGCCAAAGGCTTATGTCTCGTCCAACAGTCGGAACATCGAAGGTCATCTCAGCAAGGCCCACAATATTTTTCATCCAGATCCATCAAAAGCAACACGATATATGCAGGAGCGGCCCCCGAATCAACTGACCCTTCATGATTTTGGCAGCCAAGAAACGGAAGAGGGACGACTTTCACGACGAGTTGGTTACTCGATTTGACAAGACCACGTTCCAGCGCCACGTTGTCCAGTGGATCACCGATGCAAATCTGTCATTTCGCGTACCGGAGCATAAAGGCCTCCAAAAGGTCTTTCAGTACCATGCAGTACCCACCTACCAGCAGCACCCACCTACCAGCAAGCAAAAAAAAAGTTTCCCCATACAAAATGCCCAATTTCACTTACACAGTATTTGACCAGAATTGAAGCTATTAGCATAGAATAATTTCTGTTGTATGGGAAATTCGTTTAGTCTGATATCATCACATTGCTTTTTTGATTACGTATGCAGCATGGTCGCACGGGACTAATGTAAAATTTATCAAAACATCTCCTTCGACATCCAGCCTCCCCGACGCTCCTTCCAATCCACGCGTGTCTTATACAGAGGATGAAGTTGCTGAAGCAATGTTAGATGTCACAGATAACGGCCTCTCGCAGAACAAATCCGCCCAGAAACGTGAGATCCCTCGGTCGACTCTCGGGGACCGATTAAGGGGCCTACCGTCAAGGTCAGAGGTCACACAGCCTGCCCAGCTGTTATCCAAACCTGAGGAGTCCAGATTAGTCGCATGGATACTTCGGCAAGAGGCCTTAGGCTATGCTCCCTCTCACAGTCAAGTTCGCGCCACCGTCAATGCCCTCCTACGACAACAAGGAAGGGAAAAGCCTGTCGGTGTACATTGGCTAACCAGGTTCATGAAACGACATCCATCCATAAAGACAAAGATAGGAAAACGGCAGGAGGCGTCGAGGTTCAATTGCTTTACCCCGACCGCTGTCAATTGGTACTTTGATATTCGGGAGAGAGAGTATGGTTGGATCAAACCCGAGAACACGGTTAACGTTGATGAGGGCGGTATATGGCCGGATTTGGCGAGTATCTGTCGCTTTGACCAAGAATTCAGCTAATATATTGCGAATCTAGGCTTGGATTCTTTGGTTGTCGGCAGTAGCGATCCCAGGAAGAAGGCCTTCCTTAAAGGCTCCCAGTCCCGCACTTGGACTAGCTTTATCGAGGCCGTCACGGCAACTGGCCGTCTTCTGAAACCGGTAATTATCTTTAAAGGCAAAGAACTTCAACAACAGTGGTTTATCGATGAGCTCAAGGAGGTGGCCGACTGGTATTATATCACGTCTGACAACGGCTGGACAGACAACCATATCGCAATCGAGTGGCTCAGAGAGGTCTATCTTCCCCAAACACAACCGGAAGATGAGTCCGATGCAAGGCTTATTATACTAGATGGTCATCGAAGCCATGTGTCTGTGAGTATCTGCCTGTCCTGAACCTCCTGAACCAAAAGTGCCGCTGACCCTAAATCCAGGATGAGTGGATGGCTACGTGTTTCATGAACAACGTATATTGTTGTTACTTGCCAGCCCATTGCTCTCACGGCCTACAGCCACTTGACAACGGCGTGTTCAATGCCTCGAAGGCTGCATACCGCAAAGAACTCCAAAAATTGGCCAGCCTGACTGATTCTGCCCCGGTGGACAAGGTCAACTTCATCAAGGCTTATGCCAAAGCCAGGGAAGTAGGTATGACGAAGAAAAACATCCTTTCTGGCTGGAGAGTGACTGGAAACTGGCCGATTTCAAGACGGAAAGCGCTTATGCATCCTGAGATTCAGCCAGACAAGAAGGAAACGACGCCTGCATCAGATGGCCATAGAGATGGACAAGTCGACTCTGATAACACGCCAAAGACCAGTCGTCATATCAGGGATCTGGGGAAGAACAAGAGCCCTTCAACAAGAAGACGGTACTCTGTGATATCGAAAGGATTTGAAGCGCAAGAGTCAAAGATCGCCTCCCTAAGCTCAAGAGTAGCCAGTTTAGAGGAGGAAATCGGGCGGTTGAGTAGAGGCAAGAAGAGAAAGGCGATACCGAATCCCGACAGGAAGTTCATGACATTAGCCGAGGCTCTAGTGGCTGGTGACGCTATTTCAGAACCAAATCAAGCAGCTGAAGAGACAGAGGCTGTTGAGGGAGTGATCGAGGTGGGAGGAGTGGAAGAGGATGAGGGCTCAAATTCGGAGGCGGAAGAGTTACCTGTGGCACGCACGCGCGCTGGGCGCGCAGTTAAGAGGCCAAGAGAATATTAAAATACATTCAATTCCGAACTGGAAAATAGCAATCAGTTTGTTATTCCTATTTTTGGTGACCGTTCGTGAGGGGGTTGAAAAATAGCAGTTTGTATGGGGAAACCTTTTTTTTGCGTGCCGGTAGGTGGGTACTGCATGGTAATAAATCTGGCTAGCCAGTGTACACCGATAGGCCTTTCCCGGCCCTGCTGTCTCAACAGGGCAGCTACCGTGGCGCGAACTTGACTGTGGGAAGGAGCATAGCCCAATGCCTCTTGTCGAAGTATCCATGTAACTAATCTAGCCTCTTGGGATTTGTATAACAACTGGGCAGGTTGGATGACCTCGGACTTTGACGGTAGGCCTCTTAATCGGTCAGACAGAGTGGTTTGGGGCATTCCATGCTTCTGGGCGGCCTGGTGCTGCGAGAGGTGTTTATCTGTAACATCCAGTATAGCTTCAATGACATCATTCTCTGTATAAGACTGTTGAGGCATTTTCAAGGCGATTAAAGGAAGCTGCTATAGATAAAAGTTTGATGAAATTTTGGGGAGGCTGGGTGATGAAGGAGACATTTTGAGAAATTTTACATTAGTGCCATGCGACCAAATTGCTTGTGTAAAATACAAATGAACATTCCAATACGAAACAACATGAAACTCTCAGTAAGACACAATCTGTTCCATGTAAATAACTTCAATTTTGGCCAAGCACTGTGCAAGTGAAGTTTGACATTTTGTATGGGGAATTTCTTTTTCGCTGACCGGTAGGTGGGTATGACCGGCAGGTGGGTACTGCATGGTATAGTGATATTCTAGCGGCGTAGAGCGTATTGGGAGAGGGGCACTGAAGGTTAGGAACCGTGTGTATGCTTGTCCACTGTCGATAACGGAAGGATATTCCGTAATAAAGGTATTGATACCCAACGTGCCGGCATGGCAAAGAGGGGCAAGTGATGTAGCTACGTTTTCTATTGTATATTCACTTTAACTTCCGAAATTTAGGCTGTGATGACTTATGCTGTTACTATTTGGGTATTCTCATCTGTGACCAAAAGCGTTCAATCGGCCGCCGCCAGCCAACTCATTCCCACTTCGCACATTCGATTTGACATGGACCCGTGGGAAACGATGTTGCTCGCTCATCCGACAGGTTTCTGGAGGATCACTTCACAACCGTCGTCAAAGTGGAGGTTGAAGTGCCTCACGTTGTGCATAAACTTCTCCGTCATGTCAAGCTTTCGGTCACGGCCAAAGAGAGTCTCGACGAATTCGACACCAGCATTCTCGCCAAGGCCAGCTTGGTTCCGCTTAGCAACCTTAAGCATGGATACTTCACAGATTTTGAGAAGGGAGCGCAGCTTCTCGGTAAGGCAGCAACCGGCCTCGATGAACTTCTCAACTCGGTCACGGTCGGCGGCACTGTAAATGTGGCCCACTGTCTCCTTTGCTCGTTTCACTTTGTCGGCGAGTTGGATGAGGAGGAACCACATATCACCGGCCATATCAGAAATAGGAGCGCTAGGACCATGACAATATGTAGTCCAGTCATAAATCCACTTCCCGAGATTGTTGGCATCAAAGACGCTGCCTAAGAGTAAGATAGGTTCCTCGCTAGGCTCCCAGTGCTTGAGCGAGTATCCGGAGGGGATGCGATGCTTCCAAGCATCGGCATCAGTGGCCTTGGGTGTATGGGATGAGGATAGGTGCCTACTATGGTAAGATCCAACGGCGCGTATATTCTGAATTTGAGTTCGAGGGATAGCAGCGAATCGATGGTTGTTATCGCCAAAGCTCTTGTAAGGCAGCTGTTGAAATGAATTGCATATGGAAGATATCTGCTTTTTAGAGATAGACTTGTTATTGGAGGTGAACGCAGCATCGTGCAGATTCACGTTCTGATCCATACACTGTCCTCCGCCATTGTTGAATACTTGACAATCAGTAGCGAATCGAGTACCAGTGCCTCTTCCATATGTTCCGGAATTCGTGCCATAGATGGATGCGACATGATATCCATGGCTGTTGTAACGAGGGGAGCCCGTAGCAGGCATGCAGCGTTCGTAGTCGTAAATTCTCATTTTGTTGGCATAAGATACGTTGTGGCAATCGGCAACAGTTCTAACCTTAGGTACGTGTAGTCGCAACGACTTAGGCAAGTTGAGAAGGAACAGGAGGAAGACGAAGAGGAGTGTGGTATTGACAGAAAACTTATTATAAGGTCTTACGGATTAATCAACGCAAGCCATCATCTGATTACAACATACTAAAAATAAGAAACTCGACGTCGAGTAATTCGAGAGTTCAGAAAATAGGATTAGGTCGAGGAGTGACGAGTATATAGTTGGCTGAGGCCAGCAAACCGAAGTCAACTATTTGCCAAGTCTTGAGAGAAGGGGCGATAATTGGCGTGGCAGATTCTGCTCGGAGTCTGAAACCAGGAGGGTGAATATTGAGCCACAAGCTAAAAACGATGCGTTATGCCGCTCGTAAGCATGCAAAATTGTTGGGGTATCGTGTTTTCACTACTGTGCTCGATAGCGGTAGCAGATATGTGAGTGGTAAATAGAGGGTAGGCGATACGCAGAAACTGGCTGCTCGACTCATCATTGGGGTGTGAGTTATGGGTTTGGTGGGGTGGGCGGCGCGCGGGCTTGTGAATGAAACCAATACTGGGGTCAAGTCAACCGACTGGACCTTAACACAATACCTCCGGCTCGTGCCGGTCCTGAAACCTCATCCCATGCCTCGTTCCGTCTCATTAACGTCCCGTTCTTGCTACAGTATGTATATGTCGTCGCGCCCAGAACAAAGGCCTGAAGGGGAAGCGGGATCAGGCCCGGGCATCCAGAATAGGCTTTTGCAAATGCTTAGGATGCAGACGAGGCACACCGAGTTGACCAGATACGGCATCAAACATGAATGGTGGTCACAACAGCCCAGAAAGCCGTGGAGGTTATTGATCATCTGCAGACATCTATTCAGGTCTATGACGCGGAGTATATGTAACATAATGAAGCACGAAGCCACAAGGCTACTCTTGCACTGATCACCCCTAGCGGCGCTTCCCCACCACTCACAGTTAACCCTGATCCGTCCCCGCTCGATTGTCACCATGCCATTCCTGACTTCGGCTCTTTCCCACCGTTACCCGCTTTGACCCTCATTCCTGAATCCAGGGCTTACGAGGTTTAAGAGCCACAATGCAGCTTGCTTTGTTAGGGGGGTGGCGCAGTGGAGCGAATCCTTCTGTCTCTTCGTTGCTTCTCTTGGTAATTGCCCAACCCTGGATCGAACCGCGCCTTTCATCATTTCTGAGATTGGTAGGTTTCAGTATCATTCATATTGGATGCCGTGCTTCAGAATACCACAGGTCGCATCCTAGGTGGAGGATACAAGGTTGCTGCTGGTGCTGAAGCCCCCTGCCCTCCGCTAGCCCCAATGTACTGATGCCTGAACCTGAGACCCCAACGTTTCAAGCGATATCGTGCAGCGTCGGGTTGGAGGCAGAGGTTTGATAGACAGCTACCCTACTGTTCGACGTAACTCTGATCTGCCATGATCAAATGGTAAGTAATATCCATAGATAACCTCATCCACGGCCGTTGGTCCTACAGTCAATGAGGCCATGGAGCATCTAAAACCCCTTTCCGTACGTGCTCTGGCGCCGATGCTACCGCCTGGGTAAGCCCAACAGCATCTCACTATCGAGATCCCTCATACGAGCTAAGATGGCGGCATGGCTGAACACAGCGATGGGTGACTGCCAAAACTGCCGTGCTACTGAATGAGACCTAACACCGTATTGTGATGGTGGTAGAAGCCCTAATCTGGACTAGAGTTTGGGACGGAGAGGAGGGGAGGCTGGTGAAACCTAACGCTCGTACATTCTTTTTGGTCCCGTCCCCACCCAATTTTTTTCCCAGCGCCCATTCAGTCTTGTTTCGAGGGCCTGGAGTCTGGAGGCTAAAATCGAAGGCCAAACGTCAAATCCTTCCCAACCATCCCAGGTCTACAGTATTTGATAAATACTGCTTCTCCAATGTCTCCAAAAATATGACATATCAGTTATAGCTAATCCGGGTAGTCATGGTTAAAGATGCGTCGCTCATCGACTCTATTTGACTGTCGTCATAGAGCTCAATCATTAAGTCGTCCCCGCTTTTGCGCACAAACGTTATGGCAGCTGGATAGCCATGTTCGCTGGGACTGGCACGAAGTTCGTAAGCGCTGGCTTCCTAAAGTGTAGCCCCGGGCCCCTCAGCCGCATCCCTAATGGCTCAGGAATACTCAACCAATAAGGTTGATTCACCTGCGAGAAGATTATTTTTTTGCGGAATGACCGTTGCGGTCCGTGCCTCAGTCTATGCGCGCCCGCCCCTCATAGGTATTTCAGAGTGAACAATCACAGAAATAGTACAGTAAAGCAAAGACGTTTAGACTATGCCACCAAGGATCTTGGATATGCCCTCGATAAGCCAGGAATAACCAAATCGCGACATTATAGACCTAGTTGAAGGTATCGGGACTCGCATAGTAGGCATAATGCGGTATCGGCTGCGCAGTAATGGATGAATTTAGCATGTAAGCCTCTTGAGCCACCTACCTGTTGCTAACCAAGTATGAGCCAGGATGCATTGGACTTTCCACATGCACGATTTGGTCACCAAGGTGTCACTCATACCGCTTTCCAACGATATGACATGGCAATGGCAAACTTTCTGAAACCAGCGCCTACCATATCAAATAGCTGAACGCTTGAAATTGCCTACCAGATACAGCCAAACCAATCGCACACGTGACAGCACGGGCTGGCGAATTTTGCCATCAGAATGACATCTACTCCAGCTGCTGGGTCGTTGATTAACTTATAGATGGTATTTTATCCCTGCAGCCGTGTTGCGCTGAAGGCTGCGTTAGAAAGGTTCAACCTCCTGGCCCTGCGGATTTTTGACCTCATTCTTTCTAATCCTTTTTACACCTTTCATCTTCGTACCGTTGGGGAGCCAACATACAACTAATCTATCTTTGATCGATGGTATTTTCCTTAAGATGACCAGCCCCTGTGCGCATTACTATGTAAGCTTCCATTCCTGGCTCAAGTCTAGAGTATTGACCACGAAGAGGGCTCTGTCAAGTGCCCTAATATTGTATCGATGTTTGGTACCCGGTGCGACTTCTGTCTGGTGTGGTCTTCCTAGGCGCAATTGAGTCGTTTCCACGCTGACCCTGGATGTGGTACTAGACGGCAGATGCTGGGATGCCTATGGATGATTTGCTGCCACATCCTTCGACTCCATCCAGCGAATACGTCAAACCCAGGAATGAGAACGCACGGAAGAATAAGGCACCTGCTAGTAAGGAGGAGGCGGCACAGTGGAAGAGAGCCTATGCTGTTTCTTGGTCCGTTCAGAAACTTGTATATCCGAATGAATGGGGATCCTGAGATGATGATGACAGTACGATGTTTCCTTCTTTCTGATATTAAGTGCTAACGACAACCACTGTCATTAAAATTCCCAGAATGAGTCTCGAAGCCCTCGAAGTGCTATATTGATAGATAGCCCCGATCCGCGTCTAGTAAGCGGTGATATTAGAACTGGCCGGGCAGAGGCCACTGAATAAGGGAGCATAGCGGCCGTTTGAAATGTTTCTAAATCCATGTTAGAGTAAGTTACATTTAAGTCTTACTAAAACCTGGTCACGAGGCCAGGATAATCACGTCTTCAAACGCTCTAATGTGATATTCATGGTTGAATGCCATATGATTCTTCAGTGACGCTTATCTCTTCCGGGAGAAAGGGAATCCTTGTGCGGTCTATATCCCACTCCTTCGGAAATCGACCACATCAGGTCGTTGGGGAAATGAGGCTAAAGTGGGGGGAACTGCCATAAACATTAGGAACACACTCTCTCCTATGGGGTGAAGATATCAGCATCCCCAACAACTCTTACTGTCGCATTCCCCTCCATCAAGTCATCATAGAAGAATTCCTGTCTTCAACTAAAATACGCTGCGAGGGAATCGCATTGATCTTGATTCAGTTCAACTGTTCCGTTCTTTATTCCCGGTCACTGCGAGCAGGTATATTTTCTTCTATGTGCCATATTGCAAGGCTCAGGGGAAGGCTTGGCGTCAACGTTCAACTCGAAACGTCGAATCCTACAAATCAGTCGTCAACAGACCGCTTGGAGGCCATTAAGCCAGCAAGAAGTGCATAAGGAACAGCTACTTCTCCGCAATGCTGAGTACATCTTGCAGTTTCTTGCATGTTTCCTTTTTTGATTCTGCCCACGTGAGAATAGCGAATGTTGTGAGAATAAGGTTCGTTCAATATGGCAATAGATCGGGGAGATATACAGTCACATGAAACTGAGCCGCGGGGGGTGGGGTTAGACGACAATTTGGGGTACACGACAATTTACAATAGAAGGATAGGGTGATTCGAAAATTCGTCATTGTGGCTTGCGATACGAAGTAATGTAACCATTTTGTATGCCTGGACCGTTCAGCAAACTCCACCGACTTGTCTATGCATATTCAGTTTCTTACAGAAAGGTCACTAGGCACGGGCGCCGTTCCAGTGGGAGCCAAAAAAAAAGATATAGCTTAGTCATCGCTTAATAGCTATAACTTATGTAAGTTATAGTGCTAAGACAACTCTCTGACTGGTAGCTCGGTCTCCGGTTAGCCGGTCTCGTCTTCACCAGTAGAACGGGCCGACCCATTTTAGAAGGACGGGTACCTGTCCGCCTATTGACCACCCCTGGAAGTAGGCCGTGTGCACGGGCCACAAAACGTGGTTTTGGGGCCATTACCAGTGGTAACTGGGACAGTAGGCTTTCCACAATTGAAGATAGACTTCAGTCCAGGACATGGTAAACTACAATTACTGAAGTAGCGAGAAAGCGGGGATCAAATCCACTTGTCAACATGTCGCTGTCAATGAATGTCTCTTACGACACCATGATGGTGTCGCTAAAAATGGCTTAGTCCTTGATGAGTTTTCCGGGGATCAGCGTCCTCCCTTATGCCCGTGAGCTTGCCATTTGCCGTACCTGGATTCTCTATCTGTATGAAAGAGGGTGGGGCTCTATTAGGAAGAAGTTGCTCTAGGCCAACGTGCCCTATCTATCTAGCCATTGCATGGTTTGAATGTGTTCTCTGGTGAGTTTAGCATCTGCCTGACGCAACTAGTCGGTTTCTACTGTGTCCATAAAGGCATTCAATGCGGAGTAAACAATCCCTGTAACGGCGCTGATGCGGTTCTGCGTCACTTCTTACGGAAGTATTTATCATGCCTCAACGCAAAGTCAAAAGCGCCATGTCACTTGCTCGAGACGCTCGAGAAAAGCCTCGTCCTTGGCACATTTTATCTCCACTGCCTCCAATATTACCCGCCCTGTAGCAATCCACACTCCAATAGTTCTGTGAGGGATCTCATGCTTTGCTTCGGCTATCGCACCTAAGCTTGACGCTAGAAGCCAATTCACACAAAGTGCCCTTTACCATCTCTTGACTGACCAACTTCTTAACGCGCCCCCCAGGGTTCTGAAGTATAAAAGCACGTCATAGATCTGATACTTCAAGGACTTATTGGGTCAGAACCAATGCGCACGTTGAAACTGGGCCAGTTAATTCAACTTCCGTCTGATGTTGTAGTTTACTCATGATACTCTGCATTAAGCTTCGCAAATGCAGATCCGAATTTGTTGGGAGCACATATCCGCTGCTATCCGCCGGGTCTGTTACGAAACTTTATTAGACTACCAATGTTAGGTCCACATGTTGCGCGCAACATCTAAAGTTAATTATGCCACTCCCAGCATTGGGCTGAATATCAAACCTTCATCTAACATCAACTCTGCGTCAACACTGATAGGATGGTTTTACCTTGTGGAAGCACACGTCGTAACGATGACATTGTTCCCAAGGTAACATAGTTGGGCCCAGACTTCAGCATAAGCAAAGTTTACCTTCTTGACCGGAAATGTATGCCACGATTTGAAAGTTTCCCCGCAAAGGGCATCTGCAGTCGATGATGCGAGACCGTTACGGAACTTGACGACGGTGGTAGAAGTGTGCAGATTTAGGTTGATGTTGACGCAGTCGTGAATCATCCCCAGAAGTGCGAGAACGACCAAAAACCAAGTAATATTGCAAGTCGTGTGTTGATGAAAGGTATAAAACCCTTTGCAATGGCACTTCTTGACATTTTGTTCACGACACACAGTAACGTGTTCTTCGCCTGGCCACTTGCTAAATTTCTTCAATACTCTCAATCACCTTATATTACTCTTTCTATCGTCAAACAATATGGGTGACATCCGATTTTTTGTCCCGGACTCCGCATCCTAGGACTCCAATGTTCTTTCTATCGACCCATACGCCTTAGTCAAAGCCCTTCTTGGCCATTGACAACGAATATAGCAGCTGCATTTCCCGTTTATGTATGTGCCAATTTCATTTCATATTGAATTATCCTACCTTGACGGTAATGACTCAGGGTTGTTTTAAGCTAAATATAATGAAGGTAATGGAACCAGAGATTCCCCAGTACATAAGACTCTGTCGAAATTTGGCTCCCATGCATAGACAACATGGGTTATCAAAGGATTGTTTGGTCACGGCTCCCCTGCCACTTTGTAATTGATACTTAATAGGATCGGTTCTTGCACGTGCCCTTTCGTGGATCGGGGCAGTGCCATTTGCAAAACTTATGCTTCTCACAATGTTCCTTGTTGTGCGCTCTGCTTGGCGCAGAACATCGGTTTCCTGGACCAGGCGCATCCTTCTTGTCAACACACTCGTACTTTGGCTCCCAGTAGCAGCCATGTGTGTTGTAACAGGTTTTAATGTCCGTGCAGCTTGAGCAGGACTTCTGGCCTCGGACTATTAGATATTAGCTGCATATACAAGTATTATTTGAGTGAGTAAACATACCCTCAATGTCAGGCTCGGAAAGTGGCTGAGGGGAGGCAATGGTAGAGCCGAGGAGGAGGAATCCAACAGTTGCTAGGTTGAACTTCATGGCGGCTATGTGTGTTCCGGATATGGAAATTTGTATTGGAGCAGAATTTTGTGGTTGAAGGTCAGGTAAATGTGAAGTTTGAATAGATGAATGATGGTGCTGCTAAAAATCATGAGACGGAGAGAAAGGCGGTATTTATATTTGAGAGATACAGCCAAACCTGATCTCGCTCAATCCTTGTTTGGAAAGCCGTCAGGCGTATCGAGTTTGAGCGTTGCGATAGAGGGTGAGCCTGCCGTTGAGATTGAGGCCTTCAGCCGAGTAGCATGTTACAGAACGTAAGTGGAGGTAAGAGGCGTTGCTATTTCATAATCTCTACGCCAGTGCATGCGCCACCCTATTCTACTTCAGTCAAAGATGTGGCACGAGGCCGTGCAGATCTTACAGTTATCCCAGTCCACCTTTACGAGTTCCAATGTAGATACGGCTGAAAAACTAACAAAGTGCGAGGAACTCTACGTACCCGAACGGCAACAAATAACACACCGAGTAGATTAATTAGATACTCATGGGATTGTCTCCTCCTTACCGGAATCTTCTGCGAAATTCGCCAGTCTCCATTATCAAAGCTCCAATTCCAATCTAGCTGGCATGTATACTACTTTCCCTAGTTGTTTGTCTCGCCTTTGATACAACAACCTGCTTGAGGACCTTTGACATTTCTAGTCTGCCTAGATTTCCAGCTCATCCACTTCGGCAAATTGTAGTAATCTCTTGCCGTGCTTATGGTCCGGGAACCGCACGAGCAAAAGATGACAAACTTTAGTTGGGAATGGCTTTGTGAGAGTCTGGGCTTCACAACTTTTGGCGCCACATCCTGCAGTTCTCATGCGAAGTGAAAAGCCCGTTAGGTAATTAGGTAGACATTACGGTATTAGGTCTGAATGTCTTGTAAATCTTTATCTGCTACTTTTATTCTTGTTTTTTGCAGCTTCCTGATATGGCACAAGCTAATTATTGTCTTAAGACTTGCAGATCTTGTGAGAGGGGAAAATCGAAATTAGTATTGAAGTCTCTCGGGGATCTCGGAAATATCACTTATGTGGAGAGTACTAGTGGGGTGCACCCGTCAGCGTTAGATTGTATCAACCAGCCACCCAGTCTTCCCGCGATGGGTGCAATGAATTGTAGTAGAGTTCATAGAAAAACCTATACAAAATAAAAAGGCGCTATCCTAGCTGCGAGGCGGATACAGCTCTGAATCCATTTGCACTCCCATAGTAAAAAAAAAGGCGCTAATGAACAGACGACCTGAATCCATTTAACCCAAACGGATTCAGGTCACCCATAGGTTTTTGTCGATAAAATGCATTTTCAGTAGATGCATCAATTCATTACATCGAGGCAAGCTTAAATCTAGCTTACCAGCCTACTGTACGAATGTTCATTCAAATCGCGCCGCATTGTCTAATTTTTGTCCGTGCCAACCTAGGCGACTACAAATTTCCCCGGCGTTTTGCCGTAAAATCACCTGTAGCTTCTATACTTTTTGTCGTGCACATTGATATGGTAACCAAGTTCAATAAAAGTAACCTGTTGTTTACCTCCTTTTTATCCGTGCTTCTGACTTCCCACTTTTATTCCATTCCTACCTCGTTCTACCCTTTCGCCTACTGCTCCAGGCTCAAGATATTGTATGATAAAAGGATATAATATAGAAGCAATAACAGTATATAACAGCACAAAAAGGGCCAATACAATGGAATCGTCACCTATCGCCCCAACTGCAGGGGTACAACAATCGCCTTATGAATTTCTTGAGTCGCTCTCCTTATGGGTTCATCCTGAGGCGCGACTACTAATCTGCTTTGATGACAACTGCAAACACGCTATCTCCCCCAATGGGTCCCATCCTACCAATCATCTGAGAGATAAACATAACATCCCTACTCTTCTATTCCTAATTGTCGTGTACCCCTAATTGTCGACTACCCCTGTTTATTTCTCACGTGTTTGTTTATCTCCCGTCTATTCCCATGTGGCCATACTATGGTGACTTATGTTTTCTCATTTCGATCGACAGTCTGCAGGCGCATTACTTACGCAATCAGAATCCTTTTGAGAACGAGGGAGCAGCTTCGAGGTACCAACAGAGGTTTGATCCAAAGGGATTGGATGAAAGGGGTCAAAATTGATCTTGCACAAATTTTGAAGAAGCTCGATGCACACACGGGCCAGATGCTGTGTAATTTAGCACTATGTGGAGCCCTTTCGACATCAGGGAGGGAGAGAACGACTGATGTGTTCGACGTATTCCTAGAGAGTGTAAGTGCTTTCCGGCTCGGCACATTAACATGAATATGGACTTGATGATTGAGACCAATGGGTCAGTAAGTTGAGTGCAAGTTCGGTGGATCTGGCACGGCATCGTTGTTGAGCCTGAAGCTCTACATATGCAGTAACATCGCGTGGAGATGACGGGAGGAGAACTTGTTCAGCCTCGGACTCGGGCTCAGGCTCGTCATCTCGGTCTATAATCTAGTCG
Organism: Fusarium oxysporum f. sp. lycopersici 4287; assembly: GCF_000149955.1. Lineage (NCBI taxonomy): Eukaryota > Fungi > Ascomycota > Sordariomycetes > Hypocreales > Nectriaceae > Fusarium > Fusarium oxysporum. The sequence goes on from NC_031000.1 coordinate 866,813, forward strand.
AGGTTGAACCTCATCTGCCGGAAGATTTGTTGTGCTCTTATAAAGTGCTGTTAGTCGTGGTGTCGTTGGACACGGAGACGTGTTGGTTCATACAAGAGGTATCATAGCAGACTAACACGGGTTCTCCAGAGCGCTAGAGATATGATTATGGGGCATGTTTGGCGTTCAGCAAACGCAGTAAATAGTAGAAATTATTTTAGGTTAACAAACCGAGAGTATTAGACAAGGAAAAGGAATCATCCAAGATAAGCACATTTTTTCTTAAGCTTATGAAAGAAGCGTAGCCCAGGTGTTTTTAACAGTCAGTTGAGTGCACTAAGATGGATAACGCGGTGCTTCCAGTGCCGCCAGTCTTGTTCTGGCGCGCTAGGAAACTCATCTAAGCACGTGACGTAGGTAAACCGTGTCACTATTTACCTAATTCAATGTAAATATATTACAGTATTGATTCTTACCAGCTCATTTTCGCCACACAGAGTCTCATCCGCCTTTATGGGCAAATTTAATTTGGAGATATTCTTAATCACTTATTATGACTCCGAATCTATCATCAGCGCGCAAACGCGGTAGGCCGTCTCTCAATCGTAACGTCACAAACTCTGAACCCGCGGATGAGATCATAGCGTTAGGCCTTCCTGAGAATCGGCGTGTAGATGAGGGTGATAAGCAAAGTCAAGACCACAGGATGACCGTGGGAAACCAAAATTGTACTTTCCTACAACAAGATCACCCGTCAAAAAATATGACCATTGAGATCCAAGTCGACAAGCCACCCGATGATGCGGCCAGCCTAAATCTACATTTAGACCAACCACAAGTAAGCTCGCAGCCAATCTCAACTGTCCGAAACCTCTGGGTCCATAGATTGGAATGCACGTCTAGTAAGGATGATCCAAACATAGCTTTACCTCTTATAAGCTAACTATTCTACAGCCCTCTGGAAATGAGTTCACAGAAAGCCTGAAGGCCGCCTTGACTAGTTTAAAGCCACAAATCGAGAGGCTCGAGCAGCTCCTAACATCTATTAACGATGAACACCGCGGACTTGGCGCTGTTAGGCGCAGTCTCTATTCTAGCAAAGATAAGCTAGCGAAAGACCTGGAAAAGGCCCAGGAATGTCTCATCGATGTCGAGGAATCAACAGCCACCGAGGAAGAAATCGTCAGAGACTTGGAAGGTGTCTATAAGAAACACCCAGGAGACAACAAACTTCGTGCATTCCTAGACGAGCGAAAAAAGACTGTCATTGAATACCAAAAGGTGTATATTATCGTCAACAGTCAGTTGCGTAAGAGTTCAGCCGAACTTTCCAAGACCGAAAGTGAGATTCAGTCGGTGAACAGGTGGCTCGATCAGCTTGAGGCCGAGAGAGCCGAGGTCATGAAGGAGAAAGAGGGGGCTTATAAGGCGATGAAATCTCCGATGTTCATGTCTCAGTTCATGGAACGAGGCTGGCAAGCTAGTGTGGACAGGTTTGGGCAGGCTTTTGGGGATGAAGCTGACATTGTGACGTAGAACGTACGAAGAGGCTTAAAATGGGAAGCTACGTTCGAAATGGACCTGCTATATTCGAGGCGCCCGCATCAATGCCAGCCATTGTAACATCGGCTAACCTGCAACCGGACCTAATCACGCAGCGTCACGTAAGCAAGCAGCATTGGTTTGGTACGTCTCACGCCTCGAATGGGACGCTTTACGCCTTACGGCATCCCCAGACGTTACATCAGTCATGAAACACCTCGTTCCATGATACTTGACTACTGCAGTAGTCTTTTATGCTGTATCGAATGAACGCATTGAAGTTGTGAGCATTAGTTCTAGTTCAAGCGAAATCATGATTGCAACGTACCTTGCCATCGTTACATAGGCTTATCAGTTAATCGAAGAATTGATGTCAAATTTATGTTAAGGGGCAGCTTGAGGTAGCAATTCGTTATTGGTCTAGCATCCTGTATTGACATGAGATGGCACACTGCGGAATACGGGCAGGCCCCCTTCGGTGATACTGGGGGTTTGAGTAAAGAGCTACGTCAAGGAGCGGACTATAAAACTCGTACAAATCCTCAGTATATGACCAATTCTCGTTTCAACTCGTACGTTAGCTTGATTTAACAGTCCGCCTATCCCCATTTTTGCTGGCTCTTTGAATCATGACTTTTCCGGCACCGAGCGAATATAAACCCCCTGACGAGGCTTTCGGTTTTCTTCGCTCCGCGAAATCGAGCTCTAGTCTGAACCAGATAGAGCAGATCAGACATCGATTTTTTCCCCACTCAGACTGGACACTAAATGTAGTATAAAACCTATTACCATTATACAAATACATACACTATAGCCTTTAGACTCAACTTATTTATATTTTTATAAGACCTTCTAGCTTGTTGTTGGTATATTTGTCTTGGAAGTTGCTGACCACGTCGTCTGCCCCAAGCTTTGCAGCCAATCAGAATTTAGTGGTCAAAATATGGCCGTTTTTGGATATGTGGGGCCGTCACTCAGCCAATCATGAATTTTGTGGTCAAGATCCATCCATTTTCAGAAGCGTATCGCCGCTAATCCATATAGGGCCTAGCGCAGCTTTCCAAAAAGCTAAGCCGTGCCAACCCAGACAAACCCGAGATTTTCCGACGTTTTCCCAAAAAATCACCTTGATTCTACACTTTCTGTCCGTGCACAATGGAACGGTAACCAGGTTCAACAAAAACAACCTCTTGTTTATCCATTTTTTATCTGTGCGCTCCTTCCTTTCACTTTACTGCTCCACCACTCCCACTTTCCGCTCTAACCATCCATTTATTACTATCTTCTGCCTTTTAGTCTTCTGCCCTAAAGTTAAGATAAAAGAGCATTAAAAGGTAGCAGCAAAAGCAAGGGTTAATCCGACACCATGGCCGCAGCTCGACCGACACGGATACTGCTAGACGTGTCCGATAACGTTTCACCTATCAAAGACGAGGAGCGGCCCCTTTGTGAAGAGTGGCTCCAGTCCGTTGGTTTCCTTGCGCCAGGAAAAGACCAGGACATGTGGGTTGCGATTGTCCAGAACTGGGAGCAGTTCCTCAAGGCCACAAAAACGAAAATCACGGGTTCTGGTGCATCCCGCCGATTCGTCCAAGGCCCGGCTGCTAAGAAGCGTGAAGCGATCAAGGGAGCATTTTGGGAAAAAATGGATGGGCTTGAAGGGTTGTCTGAGCGCTGGCCTGTGAAGGCACGACGGACGATCAATCGGGCCGCAGAAGGGCCTGATGCCAGACCATTCGAATCGCTCGCGGCCATCTGGGACTTGGACAAGAGGAGGAGATACCAGTCTATGTGGACAAGCATGATATGCTTCCTGGTATGGACTATCGACAATGGCAGAGAGAGCCTAGAGGATATGGGATTGCAATTAGACGAAGAGCTGGAAGAAGATATTGTCGATATCAGTCTGGCAGTGGCGCCGGGCTCGGATTTTTTCGCGGACGACGATGACCCAAAGGACGCGATCCAGGGGTTCCTCACCAAACTCATAACCGATGAGTCTGTGACGGCGCGGAAGAACCCGCTGCTCTGGTGGACATCCATCTTGGTGCGGTCGGCGATTTCGGGTGATGAGACGAAAGATTTCATCAGTAGGGGTACGATCAGCATGAACATGTTGCCGCCAGATGTGGACATTAAGGGTCGTATAGAGGCTATCGGGCACTACAGCAAAGTCCTCATTCTCGACAAGGCGTTCATGGGGTGGCGGACGGGAAGGCCTGACCGCGAGGTCTTGGCCGTGGAGATAGCCCAGGACCTCAATGACGTGGACAATGAGTGGCTCAATATAGAGGACGGACCGCGGCCAGATGACCGCCTGGACAGACGAACGTGCCAGTCACCAGCGTGGAAGACGATGCTGAAGCATTTGGAGCAAGAAGGATGTCAGTGGCTAGGCCAAAAGGAGAGGACAACGATGGGAGAGATTAGAAGGCTTCTGTCTGCACTCCGGAGAGTGAGTGATTGAGTAAAACAGTATGAGAAGCAGTGAACTGGAAAGAGACCGCGCAGACACACATAATATCATTGAAATACCCTAATCGCTCGTCACTGCTCCAGTATTAGGTGGACTTTTCCGTGGCATTGTAATTGTTCTAATATCCTATCCTTTGGATCGGTCGTTGAAGAGACATCAAATACTCATATATCATCTTGCGAATCTCTCCAAACTCTGCAAAGCCTCTCTGTTGCATCAACATATCTTCGATCTGGGTGAGCTCTTGAGAATAAATCTCTCGATCGCGAAAAGTTAAACTTGGCGGTAGATGGTAGGGATAGCGCTCTTTGCTATGATGCATGTGATGGACATGTCTCGGAAGCTCGTATTACTCCGATTTGCGTGGCGTCTGAAAATTGTTTATCCTTACCCATCTCACGGGGGACAGGCTCAGCCTACTGTACGCAGTCGTGGTGGTAATTCGACGAAATACAACAAATCTGGCCCGTGCACGCGTCGTGTCCTTTGTATTTCGTCGAATTACCATTGATACTGGTCCGTGCACGCATAACATCTCTGAATCTTCTTGTCACACCCTAGTCCTACTGTCCTACTGTCGCACTGAGCGTGCTTAAAGGGTTAAAGTGAATGTGATGAGCAGCAGCAAAATGTGTTGATTGATTGTTCTGAGTGTGGGGTACTCCATCCCACAGAGTTAAATAAAGCATATAGCTAGATTAGTAACGCAGTTGTTTCCTGAGGCCATGAAGATCATGCCTATCCTGCGACACCTACTAATCGGATGTTGCTGGCAGGTGATGGCCTAGAGTGGGAAGTTTCACTTAACCCGCACATGCCGGTAAGCCAAGGCATATTCAGCCATGTTGCTATTGTCGCGTCGCCTGACTAATGAGTATGGGGCTATTCATTCATATTGGCCGACATGCGTGCGAGGATAAGTATAAGCACAAAACCTTAAATTAGTTGCAAGCTCTCTCTATCATAACAGGATTATCAGAGAGCTTAATAAGGTGTGGAAGAGTATGAATTGCTATTAGTCTATAACAAGGAGCGCGTTCCATTTCATATTAACATGCTTAAGTAGATCTATGTTATAAAGCATCGTTTGTCCCTTTTTGGGTGTTGTTACGCGTTGGTGAAAGTCGTAGAGACAAAGTTGAGGCCTTTTGGCAGGAGCGGGGATAGATTCAACGGCTCGGCTTGGTTTCAACAATATTCCGAGCCGGGGAGCAACTAAAAAAACAGATGTTTACGAGGAGGAAGAGAAGTCCAAAACTAGCTTTTGCGTATGACGCTACATTTGCATAAGCTGCATGTCACTAACTCCACTTACCATTTTGTGACGCGAATGGATTTAGTAGCATGAAACTTCCCGAGAGTCATCCACGGAGTTCTTTTATAGTTCGGTGTTAATAAGTAGGTCATGGAAGCTCATACCATGAGAAGTAACATAAATGGTTTTCAAAACTCGAAACATGTGATAACGGTCTATCATTCTACTGAAGCCCCACTAACTAGTATATTCCGTAAGTATTTCATTATGACATATGAAGAGTTGATGGCTGCTTCGCCCGATGCAAAAGGCTCTAACTAAGATGGCAAAGCCGGGTGAGGGCCTAGCAATTCTAAGCTAGAGCTATTCACCCGTGAGAACTGTCTCATTTATAAAACAGTTTTGATCCGTGGATCTTCCTCAACCTTATATTTTAACGGGACACACTTTCATACTTTATTATCCCTTAGAACGAAGAAAGTATTAAATCATCTATCTCGATTTTAGTCTGCCTTTCTAAGTCCCCAAGCTCTAAGGTGCTTATTGCATTAAAAACCCTCCTTATTAACTATGGAGAATCTCGAAATTTCGAAACTATTCTCAGTAAAGGGGCTAGTAGCAGTTATTACTGGAGGTGGAAGTGGTAAGTTTGGGAATTCTGTTTATCCGCAAGATTATATGCCGGCTTGAATACCGCTATTTAGTTGCAAAGGAGGAACTGAAATAGTGAATCTGTTTCCGTCATTTCCCCTCATCTCCTATATTCTAAGGACAGTAGAATGGAATACATAACGTTATTAGGGTTTGAATTAGGGACTGATAGTCTTAGGTATCGGTCGCATGATGGCACACGCCCTCGCCGCCAACGGCGCCTCCAAGGTCTTTATCATCGGCCGACGAGAGGAGCGTCTTCAAGAGACAGCCGCTTCCGCTCCTAGCGGTTCCATTATTCCTGTCGTGGGAGACGTGACGTCTAGCGAGTCTCTCCAAGCCGCCTACAGCTTTGTTGCCTCACAGACGGATCACGTTGACCTGCTGGTCGCGAACAGCGGGACAACTGGGCGACCCTACAAAAGTTCCGAGCCTAGGCCAGATGGATCTTTGCCTAGTTTTTCTGAACTCCGCGATTTCCTATGGTCAATGTCTATGGAGGACTTCACAAATGTTGCTCACGTTAATGTCACTGGAGCGTTTTACACCATCTTGGCCTTCCTGCCAATGCTTGAGGCTGCGAACAGAAAGCGATCAGCCTCTGACCAAAGCACTATATCCCCTCCCAGGCCCCAGATCATTATTACCAGTTCGGTAGCAGGCTTTAGCCGCTTCGTACCGACTACCGAGAATATTGCGTATCACTTGTCTAAGGCGGCCGTAAACCATATGGTTAAGCTTCTCGCCACAAACCTCGTTCAGGATAACATTCGTGTCAACGGGATTGCTCCAGGCTTATATTACACTGATATGACATCGTCATTTTACAAATCACAAGGTGTTGAGGGGAAGGGTCTAGTGGATGGGTCATTCTCGCGGGATATCATTCCTATCACGAGGGGTGGAGGCGAGGGGGACATGGCGGGGGTGATACTCTATATGGCTGGTGCTGCCGGAGGATATCTAAACGGGAGTATTATAGTTGGTGATGGGGGTTCTTTATGTCTTTTTCCTTCGACATACTAACGCGTGGTTGGCAACGTTGCAGTAGGAAGTAGTAGTAGCCATTGGGGAGAGTGGACATGGGTTTCAAAAACAAATCGAAAATGTTCATCTCTAGTTCAAATCTACTCAATTGGATATCGCAATATCTGAAAAGCTACTTTGACCTTCACTACTACCCTACTCAAGCATGTAGACCAGAAATGCGCCGCATTTCCACTTCTGCACCAATCAGAATCTCCATTTTCTTACCCCGAATTTCCCCTCTGGAAATGCGCCGCATTTCCATTTGGGCCTGTAAAACCGAGAACGCGAAATGCGCCGCGTTTCTTCCACGAAGGCCCGTGCCAACCATGTAGACGACCGCGCTCTTAGACTTCAGAGCGTGTAGTAATTTCCGTTATGTCGATAGAAAGAGAGCAACGATCAATCTCTCCCTTTGTTCTTGGCTAAATGTGACTTCTTTGAGGGTATCCGATCCTCTTGGTGCCTTCTCAACTTTATCAATATGACAGGTCTCGCGACATACACGGATGCTATTATCACATTGCGGCCGTGTCAGCTCTAAAAGCTCGAGAGTTCGGCTTGTACTACAATTCGCCAGAGCCAGCAATAATTTGCATCAAATATGGCTTCGCCATTAACCCTACGCGCACGCCGCGTCACCTAGGCGATAAGCATCATATACCTAAGTCTGCCCGCCGTGGTTTAAAGCTACTAATCTATTCTCTCAATCTTTCAAACCCAAAGACACTTGCACTGTGACCAAACGGCTCGCCGCCTCACCTAAACCATACGGTATATAAGGGTTCGGCCGGTAAAAACTGCGGTCTTCGCTCTATCGGCGAAAAGGTCTTACTAGCCCATGCGAAGTCAAAGCACAGCTAGAGCTACCATTCGTTACATGTAAATTGGGCCATTCTCGCCAGTAATACCCGCTTCAATAAGCTTGTGTTTTTGTGACCTCCATGGCAAATTGTGGCTTTCTTGATCATTGGGAAGCCGCCCCCAATGCAGCTCAGATTCTCAAGCCTATGCAGCTGAAATAACCGATGACGTAGTGGGAGTGAAGCCATTGTGAGGCTATACAGTTAGTGGGGCTGATCATTCAAGATGAGCGATTCTCATGATGAGGCCCTCCGTCTATAGATTTCTATTGGCTCAAATGTACGAAGAGATCAACCAGCATCAAATCAAAATGGCGCGTCAGCCTCCATTAACCGACTCCATAGCATCGGTATCAAAATCGCTATCGTCCTCCACTCCAGAGTCAAACCACCGGTGCAAAGCGAGAAGACAACAAAGTGCACATCGTCTTCCCTCGCCAGATTGAACATTGAACCATCTGGTTCCATGCATATGCACAAATGTGTCTTTTCCTGGATCAGATATAATATCCAGTTGTCCACTCAGCGTCATCGCATTGAGATATTCAGCATAGTTGCGACCGAATTCGTAACGAATGAATCGGATAAAAGTCCCAACGGCAGCAATGACAAATATCCTGTACGACACAAATGTTCATCAGTAGTAGAACCTTCGGAGTAATCTAGGGGAGAGGGAGTACCCGTTTCCCAAGAGTTGTTGATTACTTCCCCATGTGATAATAGCCTCGCCGAGATACTGCGCTAGATATTCGTTTGAGAGCACGGGGATGTGCTTGTTCTCCTTCTCATTGAACTCAATATCTTTGAAGACCCTCTTTGCTTCGAGCAAAGCGTGATAAGGATGCTCTACCTCCCAGAATCCATATCTTTTTCGCATTTTGCATATTCCCCCATCGTCTTCGGCTTTAATGGTAATGAGATTGCCGAGCCTGTATTCAACCTTTCTGCGCTCGACTCTGGGCCGTACCTCTGTGTCGCGCAAATTATGTTGGAGCAGACATCGGAGAAGTGCGTGTTCTAAAAAACTTATCACAAGTCTGATAGTGACTTCTTCGGGTCTTGTCCGCCGTTCGTCGTGTTCATCCTTGTCTATGTCCTCTCTTTCTAAACCCATCTCGAATTCATATTCCGATGAGGAAGGTATCGTAGGCGAGGACGAGCCGTGAATTACAGTTGACGAGTTCTGGTATCCTTCTTTTTGTACCGTTCTTCTATCCCGATGAGGGTGTAGTCTTGGTTCGACATCTCGGTCGTGCCGAATCGCACGAGCGAGATCTACCCAGAACTGACCAAGCGGCAAGCTCAAGAGCTCGCTATCGGATTTGGCTGTTATGCCATTCGGATTGGAACCCACGAGAGACTGCGCGATTTGCCAATCAAGGTTTTGATGAGTAAGCCCCGGATTGCAAAGAGAGCAGGACTCGTTATGATCATTGAGACATGGCAACGTCTTCCATTCCAAAGGATTTATTAAGAGACGATAAGCGATAAGATGCCGAACATTCCACTTACTTGCAGAGCTTCGAAGCTCATCAGGCTTAAGTTGCCAAAACACACGCAATCCCCCATGTGCATCAGAGATAGCTTGGTGATCTTCGGGGGAGCGAGGAGTGTATAGATGGTTCGGCATGATTAAGCGATCGGTGACTATAAAGTTCGTAAAGCTATGATTATAGGGCTCTTGTGCACCGCAGCTATATTTACTAAATCGAGTGTACAAGAAAGTATCAAAAAAGCCTTACTTTTTCTTCCTTGCGAGGACGAACAGTACAGCACGACCAGGACCCCGCACGTCGTTGGAGTTAGCCTGGCCAATCACAAAATTGGTAAGACATCGAAGGCTCACTGACTAATGCATCGCCCCGCTTGTGACAGAAGCGATATTTTTAGCCTTTGCAAGCCTGTCGCGCATTCGGACGCGTCTTCATCCTTGTTCAAATATGGCAGTGCCGACACGATCAACACAACGTCAGACCGCTACGGGCTCTACTATCCCCGCGAAGAAGGATGTTCATCTACCGGATAGTGTAGACGCGCTCTCGTTTACCCAAACGAGGAAGAGAAAAGCCGAATGCTCTCTTCCAAATCCTCCAAAACAAAGACATGCTTCCTGCAACGACCGCCCACGAATTCCACGCGGCTTCCAAGTGCCATCTCAAGTTCCCAAGGGGAATGATAATGCGGGTGAAGAGCATGTCACGTCTTTCTTAAACCTAAGACCCTCGACATTGTCTCTACAAGATCTGATTCGATGGCACCGACAACGTCTGTACGTTCATCCGTTGCGATGGACTTCACAGCACCTTGATTTCCTCGCCTGTCAATTTGTTGATCAGAGCCAGGTGGCGAGGGTTCCTTTGACCGACGTCACCAATAGAAATTTACAGAAGAGCTTGCGGACTCAGAGAAATGCACAATCTCGAAATATCAAAAACGCTTTAGCATCGTTACGATCGCATTCCAACAACGACAAACTCCGGTGTTGGGCTATCGAAGACCTGATGGCTGCCTACGGTTTTCGCCACCAAACGGGTCCAAATTCCCGTGAGGATGATGCTGTGCTACTCCGGTTTGGCCCGCATGAGGAAGTATCGCTTCAAGTGGATGTATTCTTACGTTCCCACACCGTCGTGGCTTATCTCGATTTTGACCACATCGCATCACTTCGAGTCGACACAGTCTACACGACGGCTTATCGCAGACTGTTTCAGATATGGCCTAATAACGAGCCCGTGAAAGCGATTCTCGAAGCCAAGTTACGCCAAATACAGCCTGTTACGCAACAACATGATCCCTTCATTTTGGCTGTCCTGGTGGCTTTAGCACAGGAGAAACGGAGGTCTTGTCCAATGCACAACGCTACAGAGGCATCAACTTCCACTCCTGAGCTAGACTCAAGGACGAAATTGTCACATACAACAGACCCTATAGCCTCTTTCACGCAGGTCAGTTTATTACCTGAATGTAGCTTCCGTTACTAAACCCTCTCGCGTCAGGTTCATGTGTTAGCCACGAGCACCTGTGAATTAACACGCCTTTGGGCATTTACTGCTCGTTTCCCCAGAGTCATTTCTAAACAAGTTCGACTATCCGTTACAAGCATTCCATGCTGATCCGGTGATCATATCGTACTCTGAGGTACCCCTCTTACCTGCTTCCGCAACTACGGAGATGTTGGATAAGATCTTTGGAACTTCTGACCAAACTCTTTGCAAAGATGATGCTTAAGCAACCTTACTCTATTTGCTCTAGCAGTCACCTTAGCCTACATCATTATTCGAGCTCCAAATTCAAGTGAAAAAGGACTTTGACGCGTCTTGATTGGGCCGTTATCCCTGTTTTCCTCTTTCACTTGAAAGGGGCTACTTGGCGAGACTGCCGCGACTCCACTTTCAGCGATGGCAGGGGCGCTTTATCATCTCATTGGTGCTCTGGTCCTAACCCTGGACGGTTCTTATAGAGTTTGAGGTGGTAGCTCAAAGCTTCGCAACGTATGTAATATATGTAATATAATTAAAGTTTGATTACGGAATTCCACGCGAACAGCGCGTCTTTGACGCGCGCTTTTAGGACAGGTCCAAACTTGGTAGAGAGAATAGCCCTCAATGTTCTCCAAAGGCAACTTGCAGTGAATGAAGACTAAGTCTTGAGTTGCGAGACGGGATGGAAACGCCAGAATTACACATGGGGAGCAGTCCCCATAGCCGTGCCGGAGTTATCGACCCCAACGAGACGACACCATGGCTCCGACATACTCGCTGGCCTGACCTATTCCGTAATCGATCACTCGAAGTTATCAGCACAACAGCACAACAGCCCGACTTCGTCCAAGGCCAACATTATCTGCTTGGCAAATGGAAGGGAAGTTCGGTCGAAAGCTCTGCTGAGGCCGAAGCTCAGCTTCGCATCTTACTACAGGGTGTTGATATCATGTTCAATCGTGTGATGGCTACAATGGCCCGCACGTCATACACATCTCGCTGCTGGCTCAATACGTATTCGAGAAATGACTTTTGGCCACATCCATTCCGAGCTGTGTTGTGCTTAAAAAGATATATTTCCGTCTGGAAGCGATTAATATGCTTCGTCTTTCGGGTTTTGGGATTCAAGGAACGACAGCGTCAACAGCTCTACAATTTCAAACTGGGACTGAAAGAAGAAAAGATGATGCATTACATCTTATTTCTTGCGAGTCAACTTCCGAGTCGTGAGCAAGGCCACTCCCGCAGGCAACCTGTTGAGGACGATGAATTAAGTCAGGCAAGCAGTGATGAGAGCGATGGGGAGACAGATTTTGAAGAAGACGCGAGCATTGGAATAGATGATAGCTCACAGTATCAGTCCGAATTCCTCTTACCATCCAGGCCTTGGCTGGAGTTATCAGAAGCTTTGTTCCAGCTCTCAATGATGTTCTGGACACATCAGGACCCCGCTGGAGACATGTCGTCTTCTGTTATTATATATTATACTGCTGTTATGGGGATTCAAAGACAGTCCATGTCTTATTACCCAGCTCACAACTCTACAGGCGGGCTAGCGGCACTTATGTGGGTTGGACGTGCACTCTTTTTGGAGTATGCTCTTCCTCTATATAGCTACACTACCCTTGCGTACCACTGGCCATCCCGAGATCAATACCACTCCCAACCAGAGCGGCTCGAAGCAATCCGTCAAAGATATCTTGTACGAGGCTGCTACACACCTTTCGGAGAACTCATTGAACTGAAGGCGTTTTCCAAGCCTATTGTGAGACAGGAGGGCATGCCCGGTAACCTCTCCTGGGCTCCTGACGGCCGGTCGTTTGTGGTGGGCAATGACAAAGAAGTAAAACTCTCCGACTTCTGCAAGACTTACCATAAGGCCATAGCACTGGTCGAGGAGCAGGTCGAAGAAATGATGCTGGGCTTAAAGCCGAATTTCAATCTTGATATCGTCGGGGATGATCTGAATTGTCGAAAGGCCGGCTGGTCTTTCTTACAAAAGCCTGAGAACAAGCTATCAGATGCACGGGAGATGCTGATAAACAAGCTTCGCACGTCTCAATTCCGTGGCAAGCCCTACTCTTCTATTCCTAATTGTCGTGTACCCCTAATTGTCGCGTACCCCCTGTTTATTTCTCACGTGTTTGTTTATATCCTGTCTATTCCCACATGACCATACTATGGTGACTTATGTTTTCTCATTTCGATCGACAGTCTGCGGGCGCATTACTTAGGCGTGTAAACACGCGTAAACACGCCTTGGACATTATCGCTGTACAGACAAGCTGCTTTGGCAATCGCGAAGAGGTACCAAGCAAAGCTCGTTGAGAACACAAATTTCTACTACCCTGCTAGTGCAGCTGATCCAATGCGCATGTTTGCGGCCGGAGCTGGCCATCATCCTCGCATGCTCCTGACAACATATGCTATCAATCGAGCTCTTCCAGAAAGACTCCAACCGGAACTTCTGGAAATGTATCGCCGCTTATCGGATATTTGGCAAGAATGGAGTAGACGATATCATCGAGAGTATTGCCTTCGTTCTCGAGAGGAATCTTCTGGTATAAACGCCGTTATGGCTCATGAGATCTGCAACAAAAGGCTAGCAGAACCCTACGATCTGGGCCGAGCGTCAAAAACAGCTAGGACTAACAAAGCAGTTTCCTATCGTGACAAAGGCCGAGCCGAGTTTGCGGACGGATTCTTATACAATTCTCAGTATCAGATTCTTAACATCGTTTATTAGCCCCCTCAAACTAGACATTAGATATAATATAAAACTTACTATCACCAAGTAAATATAAAATATAATAGCTTAAGATTTGGTATATCTATTTTCTTCTTACTTCTTATTGCTTATTGTCTAGATATCCTTCTTAGAAAATGTTCACCTTGTCGTCGACCCCTAGTATTACAGCCAATTAGAATCTAGTGGATATATGGGGCCTCCATTCAGCCAATTACTGAATTTCGCGGGCAAAATCCATCCATTTTTAGTTAGTGCAAAATTACCCCTCCTACAATTCTACATAAGGTACATATGACGATGGGCGGCCAATACATGGGCACCTAGGTGCCCATGTATTGGCCGCCGGGCAAGTGACCTCCTGAAGGGCTGTGCCGCTTAAAGGGATAACGAGCTCCTACTTTATGCGACGCGTGCTAGCGTTCATCGCGTATGATGCGCCTCATTAGATGGCAAGATTCATGGCAAATCATAAATTCAACTCTACAAATCTACTCCTTGCTTAAATAAACTCTACCCCTGGCAAAAACCAACTCTACCCCCGGTCCTGATTATCGTGCTCCCCTATCGAGTGACTACTAAAGTTGATTTTGGTATGTAGGACTATGTCGTGTTGCAGTAGTACTGATCCGCGGGGCTTCGGCTGTCCGCCGGACCCCGTTAACCGGGCATAGTCTCTTAGATAACTACAACCGCGTAGGACACTATCAAATCAAATTAATTCAATTCAGTTAGGCAACGTTGGGCATTAACCCCTCGCGAGCGTCCCCCAGGCTCAATACACTTTTCATCTCTCTCCTTAATTACCTTTATTGCCTTTCTTCACGATAGTAACTGATCTAGTCAATAGTATCGTATTGCAAAGCTTAATAACTCCGACGAGTGTCGAAGATGACTCAAGACGGATTGGGCAATTTCAGCAGCTTGGGTCCAAATGCGGCGAGGGAGATCCTTTCTAAGCATGGCGCTGAGAAATTAATTCGCATCCTTGGCCCTTACTTCGGGGGCAGCATTCCTGCCACGCTAGCGGCTGCTTCGTCCATCTACACCGACTATACAGTCCGGGCTTCCGAAGCCGAGCGGCGCGAGGCATACGAAAAGTTTTCGAAGGAACTCCCGCGGCTCGTCAATCTCGTACGCCCAAAGAATGTGTCCGTTATCAGTGGCGCCTTTAACTCGGACTTGCGGTACATGAACGCATTTGCAGGTGCAGCTTTCACCGGTATTACCCTTGCTGTCAAAAAGGGTATTGATGCGATTAATCGTATAGGCACTGCTTTGGACGCAATCAAAGGAGAGCTGTCTATCCAAACCATTGGAAATGTCCAAGGCTGGGGCGAAGGCGGTCTTGGTTCTCATATTCACCGCCTTGTATTGATGGAGATCGAAAAATCTCACTTCCAAGACGGAATGCATTTATTCTATGTCTGGACTCCAGGCAATACAACCTGGCACGCAAGATTCACCGAGAGAAATCGCGAGCAACCTCTTGGGTCGCGCTTCGGAGGATACCATGATGACTTGGGTACCATTTGCAATCTCATGTGGTCAAACAGGAAGACTCTTATGGAAACGGTGACACATGGGAAGGATGCGATATTTCATCTCTTAGTGCCGTCCTTCGAAACGTTTGTAATCGACGATCCGATCATTTTCCACGACAGCCTCCATCCTCTGGTCGTTAAGGGCGATATATACAGAGGTCATCCGCTGGTCTGGCTCAATCCTGCTTTGGCTCGCGACAGACTCATCTTCCAAGATATTGGAGTTTTACCTGATATCAACAACAAGGTCATGGATAATGGAATGAAAGCGTTTTTGGGATGCTGGGTCAGTGGCGCTGCTTGTGCTGTTACAACGATAGCCGGAGCCACTCTATTCCCTCCCTTACTTGTTTACGAGAGTTATATTGCCTCAGCATTTGTTTCGTCTTGGTTTGCAGGCATGTCAAGTGTGGTAGGAACAATGGGAGCTTTGGCATATAATGATCTTACCGCGCCAACCCCGCAAGTTTTAGGACCACCTCTTTTCTTATATTCAGGGACATAGCTAATTAGGAATAGAGGGTGAGTATTAATAAATAGTTATTCATGGTATCTCAGTTTTCCTACTACTGTGCGCAGTCGTGCTGGTAACATGACAGGATAGGCGGCTAATAGGCGGACGGGTCCCGTCCCAGTTTCCATATGTGGTATGATTTTTTCCGCTATCGGACCGTCAGTATCATCATCCTTACACTTGCAAGATCCAGTTCCAGATTCAACAACGCGGCTGAAGTACGATTATCCAAGAGCAATCCACCAGAGATACGCCACGTCAGGAGATGATTGGTATAAGGCCCAGCCACCGGGAACCTCACTAGGTAACCGCCAGTATAGAAAAGCAATGGGCCTGCCTTTAGCATATCCAAAAGCAATCTACAGCTGGTGTCTTGATTATAAGCAGATGGGGAGGTGCTGCGCAACCTCAACGAGCCTAAGAGAATGGACCAAAGAATAGAAAGTGGCTTATTCAGACTGGGACAAAGCAGAGCCTGATCGCATCGAAGCACAAGTAGCTCGAGAGACCGAGAACGGGCGACTGTTCACAAGTAGAAGAGGCATCGGTGAGCTTTGGGAAATAGCCTAGCAGGATGTCGATGAACAAGAAGCCTAGTGCACCATACCAAAATCAATTCTAAGTAAAATTCATTTGTTTTATGCCAAACAACCCAGGGTAGAATTGATTTTTACAAGGGGGTAGAATTTAATTTCTAGACCCACCCAACAGGGAGTAGGCTTGAATTTTGCAGGGGGTAGACTTCATTTAGACCAGGGTCAATTAAATTAATCACAAGACGCGTAGTTGATGAGAAGGCGCGAGTACGCGTAATTTACAGTGTAATCTTCTTAAATAGGTTATAGAGATCTTCCTCTTAACCAAGACCGAGATATAGGGAAGCATATGCGTAATTGCAGTATAACAAGTTTCTTGCTAGTGAGGACAATGGACCCTAGTAAGCAGTCTCAATCGTCCAGCCCAATCTACCCATTCGTTATTATTCCAGAATATCAACTTCTAGTGTGCAAGTTATGCGGATTTGCAACCCTACCCAACGAAGTCAACGCGCACCTCAGGACAAAACACAACAACATTGCTCTGGGGCGTCGGCGCAGGTTGGTAGAGCAGGTCAAAGCAATCCCGAATCTTCTCCAAGACCAAGCTAAGCTTCGACTACCACGCATACCGATTGAACCAATTTCTTGCCTTGCTGCACCGAGATTGGACGGACTAAAGTGTCGGAAATGTGGCTGTATGTTCCGCCAAGCCCAAAAGATGCGGCTCCATTGTACAAAGGAGCACCTTTGGAAAAACCCACGAGACAGAGGAAGGCCAATATCAGGTCTGGAGCCGTCTGCTGAGTTACCATGGATCGAGGGCGTCGCCTGTCAACGGTTCTTTCCTTCTCGGGAAGGTAGTAGATGGTTCGAGGTCCTTCGAGAAACTGGAAAATCGAGGAAGGGAGCAAGACTCGCAAAATCATCTCGGCCTGATTTGAGCAAAGACGTCCGAAGCCTGAACTGTGAGGCGCGCGCCCATCTAAGCGATGTATTAGAGCGAGAGGAGAATTATTTTGACCAGATGAATCAGCCACGCATGAGTGCCAAGGACTTGGGCAGCGATACTCTTGCATCTACCGGCCTATGGCCAGAGAGAACTCAATGGCGGGTCATCTTCAGGGCTGCCGTCAGATCAGATTAACAATCAGATATATCAATCAGATCAATCAATTCAAATCAGATATGAAATTTCGTCAGATCAATCAATTCAAACACAAGCATCTGTACATCGGATATATCTGAATGGAGAGCAGCTACCCTAGAACCGCCGGATCATCTGTATGTTCCGGCTCCGGAGAGAGTGGCTCTTCCTGAAAAGCTACGATG
Organism: Fusarium oxysporum f. sp. lycopersici 4287; assembly: GCF_000149955.1. Lineage (NCBI taxonomy): Eukaryota > Fungi > Ascomycota > Sordariomycetes > Hypocreales > Nectriaceae > Fusarium > Fusarium oxysporum. The sequence goes on from NC_031000.1 coordinate 884,258, forward strand.
TTACAAGGGTCAGCCGAGCTGATTGGTCCTGGACCCTTGCTTGCCGGGGTCTTAGGTAGAGGCGAATCTAAAGGTACCCGTATTTACTCGTGAGATTCGGAACGCCCTGTGGAGTCAAATGCCATGTACTAAGTGGCTCATTCCTTTTAGATTCTCAAAAAGTCGATTATAGCCGTGTTAAATCCAAAAAGGCCAATTATATGCTGCTAAATCAGCCGTAGTCGACTCCACAGGGCGTTCCGAATCTCGTGAGTAAATACGGTAGATCACCCCTTTTTTCTACCTCTCGCTCTGATACGGCATAGATTTAGCCAGACTCTGGTGGATTGATCATAGCAATCCCGCGTTTGAGTAGATTTGCATTGGATGTCCTTGCAATCTCGGCCATGTCAACCGATTGCAAGAGAACATTCAGTCTTGCGAAGCTTATAGTCAGCTCACAGCAACATTCTCTCGAGCATTGAGTCGATCCAATTACTGAAGAACTGGGTAAGGGGAGGGCGTGTTACTCTGGGGGGGGCTATGCTTAAGCAACAAGGCAGTCAGATCCTACGGGCAGAATCGTGAGGCTGGGAATAGCTCCACGTGACCTATTATATATCAGATATCTATCAATCAATCAATCAGATCAGATGTAGAGGGCAAATTATCAGTTCAGTTCAGATTTACGTCCTAATCTGAGTTGATTGATCTGACGGCAGCCCTGGTCATCTTTGAGAACGCCCGACGTGATATCCTACGAGCAATGACGCGATTACCAGATCGACATTCGTTGATGTCAGACTATGTTACCATCCAGGACCACCTAGTGGGCACCCCCACCTAATGGACCACCAAAATTTAGATCTTCCCATACAAAATCCAAATATTGATGTCCGCAAAAACAGGCCCAATTCTCAATTAATAAACGAGGCTTTAAAGAGAGTTTCTATAAAGTTATTTGAGTTTACTCTCGGCGTGGCTTTTTGACTTCCCGACCGCTCCGTGTGCGCTGGCAGTGCTTTGTTACGACCATAAAGTCATCACTTTCGTCCTCTAACCCGACACCCACCTCAATCACTTCCTCGACCTCCTCATCCACATCTACCTCTATTTCTGCCTCCTTTGAGCCACGAAGAGCTTCTCCAGTCGCTAGAGCCTCCGCTAGAGCCATGAATCGTCGGTTCGGATTCGGTACCGCCTTTCTTTTCTTCCCTCGCCGCACCTGGGCCATCTGCTCCTCGAGGCCAGTAATCTGCGCATTCTGAACGGCCACTTTCATCTCTAAAGCTTACAATCCCTTTGCGATCTTACTGTACTTCCGCCTGGTCGGAAGGCTTCGGTGTTTGGCCATTTCTCTTACTTGCCGGCTCGTTTTCGGCATATCATCTGAGTGCAACTGAGGAGGGCTCGGCGTCTTGAACTCTTCTAGCAGTTTTTCTTTGTCCGGTTGAATTTCCGGATGTGTTAAAGCTTTATAACGATTTATTGGCCAATTTCCAGTAAACCTCCAGCCGGATAAGATAATCTCCTTCCTCATGCCCGCCTCTCTGGCTTTCGCATATGCCCGAATAAAGTTGACTTTATCAACTGGCGCAGAATCGGTTAAACTAGCCAGTTTTTGGAGTTCTTTCCGATACGCACCTTTAATGCCATTAAAAATTCCATTGTCTAACGGTTGTAAACCATGGAAACAATGTGCTGGTAGGTAGCAGCGTAGACGTTGTTCAGAAAGCACGTCGCCATCCACTCGTCCTGACTGCTCGTTAACGACCCTATAGCGGGTGACTCCGCAGCGAAAACACCAAAATGCTCACCTGCGCATGGCTCCCGTGACCGTCAAGGATAATAAGTCTCGCATCCGATGCATCACGAGGCTCCGTTTGAGGTAGATAGACGTCTTTCAACCATTCGAGAGTAATATGGTTGTCGGTCCAGCCGTTCGGTGATGTGATGTAGTGCCAGTCCGCTATCAATTCGAATTCGTTCAGAAACCATTGCTTCTGCAGCTCTTTTCCTTTAAAGATAATTCCCGGTTTTAAAGAGCGGCCAGTTGCAGTAACAGCCTCAATAAACGAGGTCCACGTGCGCGACTGAACGCCTTTCAACATCGCCTTCTTCTTCGGGTCAGAGCTCCCGATTACGAGGCTGTCCAGGCCTCATGGACAATCAATTAGCTATGCCCTATGAAGACCTATAGAGTACTTGTAGAAGACTTACCGAAACCCACCATT